>NC_056731.1:461232553-461315909 GCF_019279795.1 Protopterus annectens
ATTCTGAAATTTGTTTCTTCTGATGACCAGGATTTGCCCTTATCTACCTATGAGGATTCTGATGCAGAGGATTCCATTCCCTCTGCTTCCCCTCCAGAAGATTTTTCTTTTGGTGAAACCTTGCACACTCTTAGGGAGCATTTTTGCTGGGAAAGCTTGGATTACTGTGACTCCAAAAAGAGGCGTAGGGAATTCTTACTCCTTCCTCAACACATGCCTTTAGCTAATCCCTCCTGTTGTGGACATTGTAGATAATGCCTTTCTGGAATCTAGCCTGGCCCCAGACACTTTACCTCCAGCTCCCAGAAAACCTGACTGGTATTAGAGTACTTGACTCTAACAAGTTCCTCTTAAAGAATCCTACTGCAGATCCAGAGACCATTTCCCAAGGACCAAAGGGCATTAAGGCTACTGCTGACAAAAAGCCTACCCCCTTTGATAGAGATTCCAGGACCTTGGACAGATGGGCTAAGAAGGTATACACTTCTGCTACTTTGGTCATTAGGACCTTAAATTGCCAGATTCATATGTTAAAGTATCAGCAGCATATTATGGGACTGCGTAAACAGATAATGTTGATTCCTGATTGTGCTGAACATAAAGAATTACAGGATTTAATGCATTCTGCTGAACAAGTTGGTAAACATACTTTACAATGTGGTTTTGACTCTTTAGAAGCATCTTGCAGAGCTGCTGTCACTGGGTCTGTACTTAGAAGGCATGCTTGGCTTAAGGAGCAAAACTTGCCAGATCATGTTAAAGCTTAATTACTGGATGCTCCCTTAAACCAAGACTGCCTTTTTGGCAACAAAGCAGAAGTCGTCCTTAAAAAGGTGGAGGAAAAAGCTAAATCTATGCAAATTGTTAAAGACTTCCTGCAAGTACAACCTCACAGATTTAGTAGGTACTGGCCTTCTAAGAATTCGCCCTTTCCTGTCTCTTCCAGGCCTTCTCATTCCAAATCCAGAAACAGCAGACCACCTAGGTTACAGTCGCAGGCTGCACACAGGCCTAAGCAGTGGGGGCCTCCCACTTAAAAAGCTGGAAGTAGTAAGGCACCCCCCCCCAATGGAAAAATGTCACAATGACTTGACCTTTAACCCTTCGAAGCCCTGCTC
Organism: Protopterus annectens; assembly: GCF_019279795.1. Taxonomy (NCBI): domain Eukaryota; kingdom Metazoa; phylum Chordata; order Ceratodontiformes; family Protopteridae; genus Protopterus; species Protopterus annectens. Next base: position 461,233,672 of record NC_056731.1, read on the forward strand.
AACTGCCTGCTCCCTTAGGAAAAAAGCTTGCCCTGTATGCAAAAAACTGGGAGCTCATTACCCAGGACAAACGGGTTTTAAATATAGTTTTCCAAGGATACAGATTCCACTTCCACACCTTACCAACCCCAAATGGTTGGTCAGACCTATCCCCAAAGCAGTGGGCAGAGGCTCAACTGCAGGTTCTCCCTTGTAAGTATCAGGGCTGTTCATCCTGACCCAGCAGAAGAAAGGAGACAAGGTTTTTACTCAAGACTTTTCCTGGTACCCAGAAAAGACAGCTCCTAGCGTCCTACCCTGGACCTCTCTATTCTAAACACCTTTTTGTTAATCCCAAAATTCAAAATGCTAACACTTCAACAGCTACTTCCTATGCTAGGTAAAGATGCCTGGTTTGCAACCTTAGACTTGAAGGAAGCTTACCTGCACATTCCAGTAAGGGAATCTTGCAGGAAATACCTACGCTTCAGAGCAGGCTCCATGTACTATTGGTTCTCTGCACTTCCCTTTGGCTTATCTACTGCCCCAAGGGTATTCAAAGTGTCTAGCTCCAGCCATTGCATTTTGCAGGCAGAGAAATATTCAAATTTACCCATACCTGGACGATAGTCTGTTTCAGGCAGAAAGCCAGGACATGCTATTAAAACATCTGGCATTTGTAAAGAAACTTTTATCCTTGCTGGGATACACCATAAACGAAAAGAAAGCTCATCTAGTACCCAGCCAGCAGGTTGTATTTCTGGGAGTAAGCTTGAACACAACTTCCCAGATGGCTTACCTAACACCAGAGAAACAAGTTTGACAGTCTACTTCAAACTACTGGCCACAAAGACCCAGCTATCTGCAAGGAAATTTCTGCAAGCCCTGGGATTCATGGCCTCTTGCATTCTACTAATTCCATATGCAAAACTGCATATGAGGAAACTACAATGGTATCTAAAAAGCCTATGGAGTCAACATTCTCAGGACCTGGAATCAATGATTCCTATAATTCCTTGTATAAAGACAGAGTTCCTTTGGTGGGTAGCGGCTTGCCACCTCAACAAGGGTCTCTCTTTCAATCTACCCCCTGCTGCCCAAACCCTGACTACAGGCTATGCATGGGGGGCTCACTTGGCAGGGCAGTGCATTCAGGGCAAATGGAACCAGAGTCAGATGCACCTGCATATCAACCAAAAGGAGATGTTAGCTGTACAGTTTTTCCTGACAGCCTTCAAGGACCACATCCTTCCAGGACAACTATTGGTAAAGACAGACAACACCACATTTATGTGGTACATAAACAAGCAGGGGGAACCCACTCGTACCCTCTCTGCAGACTAGCCATGGCCCCGTGGAACACAGCTTTGAGCTACCGAGTGCACCTACAAGCTCAATTCACTGGCAGGCGACCTAAGCAGAAATCTCATGGACCCACACGATTGGAAACTGGAACCAAAAATGTTCAACCTGTTGAGCAACAAATGGGGGAGGACTCCAGAGATAGACCTGTTTGCCTCCCCCCCCCCCCCCCAAGAACTACCAATTGGACAAGTTCTGCACAAGGACTCCCCACAGCCAAGCTTGGAAAGTGGATGCCCTTGTCCTTTACCTGGGAAAGCCTCTTGGTTTATTCCTTTCCCCCTCTGCCTCTCCTCTCAAAGCTTCTGCTAAAGATCAAACAGGACAAACCAAGGACAATTCTTAGTGCACCAGACTGGCCTCGCCAGCACAACATGATACTACTGGATCCATGGCACCTACCTCAGACACCTTCCCTGCTGTCTCATCAGGCGGGCCAGATTCTGCACCCTCTGCTTCAAACCCTGAACCTTGCAGTGTGGCTAATTACTTGAGCTCTCCAATAGCATCCCTCAGTAAGCAGGTGCAAGAGGTCATTCTGGAAGCAAGGAGACCTAGTACTAGAAAATCCTAAGCTGAAAAGTGGAAAAGATGCTGCTCCTGGAGCCAAACCCAGGGTGTGGGCACTACAGTGCCCGGTTTACCTCCTATTCTTAAGTACTTAACAGAAATTCTCCACAAGGGCCTATCCTTCTTATCAATTAAAATTCATGCCTCTGCAGTTTCTGCTCATTATAATTCTGAATCACCCCTCTTCTCTCACCCCTTGTTAAAGCAATTCCTCAAAGGGGCTAAAAATGTAAGACCCCCCCCCCCAAGTGAGCCCCTACTCCAGCCTGGGACCTTAACTTTGTATTTGAAAAGCTCACTCTCCCTCCATTTGAACCAGCTGCAACTGCAGAGGTGAAATTCCTTTCTTGGAAAACAGCCTTCCTTCTAGCCATCACTTCAGCAAGAAGTGTGTCTGAATTACAGGCTGTCATGGCAGTGGAGCCCTTCATTATCTTCCATGCAGACAGGTTTTCCCCCAGGACCAATCCTTCCTTTATGCCCAAGGTGGTGTCTAGTGTGGCCCTAAATCAGTCCATTAATTTGCATACTTTTTTCTCTAATCCACAAAAACAGAGAGGAACGAATACTGCACTCTCTGGACGTGCACAGACCACTTAGATTTTATGTGAGCAGGACTAAGCCTCTCAGAAAAACCGAACAGGTGCTAGTTGGCTTTTCTGCAGGGGCAGAGGGGAAGGCCATTTCAAAGCAAACCATTTCTAAGTGGATAGTCCATTGCATTCATTTCTGCTATAAGCACCATGGAAAACCTACCCCACAAGGGGATAAGATCACATTCCACCAGGGCTGCATCTACCTCTACAGCCTTTCTCAGAGGGGTCCCTACCAGGGACATCCTAGAAGCTGCTACCTGGAGCTCTGTACATACCTTCACCAAGCATGACTTTTTTTTTTTCTAAATCCAGGGCTCGTTTTGCCACAGCAGTATGGCAGGGTTTAATAGCTGGTCCCAATGCTCTCTAACATGTCCTTCAAGAATGCAACTGCAGTCCTGACACATGGGTTGTCCTGCCTCAGGCAGCCCTTCGGTCGGCCGGATTCCAAAGTCTGGGTCCGGTGTCAGCTGATGTCGCCTCTTCCCCGACGTCAGAGCGGCTGGGGTATAAAGGCATCAGCCGACGCCATCTTCTTCAGTCTTTCTTGCCGTGCGGTGCCCGAAGCAGAAGCAGTTCGCAAGTGCCGGTCGGCCAGCTCCTGTGTTTTCAGATCCGAAGTCATCAAAAAGCTAAGTACCCCGTTGGGGAACCTTTTCTTGCCTCAGCCGATGTCAGATAAAACTGCAAAAGTTAATAATAATTGCTCGTCTTGTGGTAAACAAATACCTCATAAGGACTTCCATTCTTACTGCCTTCCCTGCCTCGGCCCAGACCACGACGTCTCGGCCTGTGCTTGCTTCAATAAGCGCACACTTAGGTGCCAGGCAGAATTTGCTGAAGACTTTTTTGGGGAAAAATTACTCCTATATCATGCCGTCGAAACTACCGACAGCACATATTTCCAAAAATCGGAAGGACCGGGACCGACATTCGCAGCCCGCGACTTCCACCGACACCACGCTAAAGCCTACCGCGAGTGCATCGGTCTCTTTGGAGGCGGTAATTCAACCGCTCCAGGCCGACTACACCGCTTTACTGCACACTTCGGTCCTGGAGGCTACCCCGGTGCCGGTTGTTGATTTTCCTCCTGAAACCGAAGCCCAAGATTTGCCTGACACCATACCGGTGGACAAAGTTACTTCAGCACGTGGGGCAGCTAGGCCTCCTGTGTCTATGTCCATCAAGGCCTACACACGTGCTAAGGCTGCCAGCCAGGCTCAGTCTCACCCTCCTAAATCTTTTTCACAGGGTCCCACTTCTGATAAACACATCATGACTTTAGCTGCAGATCTAATTTCTTTAATCAGGGGCTCTCAGGCTCATCCAGACAGAGGTTCTCAGCCGCCTTCAGACAAAAGGCCTAGATACCCTTTCCTCAGATGAAGCCTCTGGTGAGTCAGGCCATTCAGATTCCCAGGAAGAATCCTTCCTGGCCTACGAGGATTCTGATGCTGATGAATCCATTCCCTCTGCCTCTCCTCCTGAGGATATTTCTTTCGGGGAAATTCTCCACTCCATGAGAGAGCATTTTCAGTGGCAGGGCCAGGATTTCTCCCACTCCAGGAAAAGGCTTCGGACTTTCCTTAAGTTACCCCAGCACAGGCCTTTAGCTATACCCCCAGTGTTAGATGTATTGGATGATGTGTTCTCAGACTCCAGTACTTCTCCTGATTCTCTCCCTCCTGCTCCTGTCAAGCCAGACAGATATTACAGGGTTCCTGAAACTCATAAACATCTCTTTAAGGCCCACTCTGTTTATCTAGAAACTATTTCTCAGGGGCCCAAAGGAGTGGCCACTTCCACGGCCAAAAATCCTTTGCCCGCAGACAGGGAATCTAGGTCCCTGGAGAGGTGGGTTAAAAAAGTTTATACCTCATCCACCCTTGCCATGAGGGCACTTAACTGTCTTTTTCATATGTTTCAGTATCAGGATTTCTTGATGGATGATTTACAGAAAAAGTTAGCTTCTCCTGAGCCTTTAGATAGAAAGGCCTTGCAGGATTTGGTTCATAATACTCAGCAGGTTAGCAATCATTTTCTTCAGTGTGGTTATGATGCATTGGAAGCTTCATGTAGGGCAGCTATGACAGGGGCTGTCATACGTAGACATGCTTGGTTGAAAGAACAGACATTGCCAGATCATGTTAAAGTAAAGTTTCTAGATGCACCTCTGGAAAAAGACAAGCTATTTGATGCTAATGCACAGGGTGTGTTGAAATCAATTGAGGAAAAGGCTAAATCGGTACAAACAGTCAAAGATTTTCTCCAGGTTCAGCCACCAAGGTTCAGTAGGAATTGGCCTTCGAAGAATTGGTCCTTTCCAGACACTGACAAGTTCCAAAGGGGAAAAAACAGGCATGCTCGAGGTAGAGGGCAATACCGAGGCTCCTACAGGGGCCGCCAGTGGCAACCAACTAATCAGAGAAGTGTCGCAGGGACTTCTACTGCTCCACAGGGACAATCACAATGATTTGACTTTGACACCGCCGACCAAGGCTCAAAGAGAAGCACCTTTAGGCGGAAAATTATCTTTATTTTCAAAAAATTGGCACGTTTTTACAAAGGACAAATTGATTTTGGACATAATAGACAAAGGTTACAGGTTCCACTTCCAAACCTTACCAACAAGACAAGGCATGCCAAACTTGCCACAAAATCAAAGGGCAGAGGCACTCATACAAGTTTCAAAGCTGCTACAAATCAAAGCAATAGAAAAGGTTCCTCCTCAGGAACAAGGCCAGGGATTCTACTCAAGACTGTTCCTTGTTCCAAGAAAAGAAAAGCAATGGAGACCTATACTGGACTTGTCCGCTCTAAACACTTTTCTCATTGTTACAAAATTCAAAATGCTGACGTTACAGCAACTTCTTCCCATGCTGGGCAAGGGGTCTTGGCTGGTTACTCTGGACCTCAAGGAGGCATACCTGCATGTCCCAATCAGACACAGCTGCAGAAGATACCTTAGATTTCTTGCAGGGTCAGAGCATTATCAATTCTCAGCATTGCCTTTTGGCTTATCTACTGCGCCCAGAGTATTCACGAAATGCCTGGCATCAGTAATTGCACATTGCAGACTTCAGGGGATACAAATATTCCCTTACCTGGACGACTGCCTTATACAAGTGGACAGCAAGCAAGCCTAGATAAGAAACTTGGACTATGTCACTCACTCACTACAGGCTTTGGGATACACAGTCAACATTCAAAAATCAAGACTACTGCCATCCCAACAAATAATTTTTCTAGGAGCCAAACTGGACACAAACTCACAAATGGCTTTCCTCACAGAAGAAAAACAAGAACAATTACCAGATTACTTCAAAAGCCTAGCAAAGCACACCCAGATGACTGCAAGGAAAATCCTGCAGGCCCTGGGTTTCATGGCATCTTGCATTCTTCTGATTCCACTGGCAAGACTACACATGAGAAAACTACAATGGTACCTAAAAAGTTTATGGTCTCAACACAGCCACAACTTAGAAACAATTATCCCACTCATTCCATGTCTACAAAAGGAATTTTTGTGGTGGGCACAAGCAAGCCAGCTAAACAAAGGCATGTCTTTCAACACACCTCAAGCAAGCCAAACCATTACAACAGACGCCTCAGATCATGGATGGGGGGCGCACATGGAGGGCAGATGCATTCAAGGGCAATGGGCACCCCGAGAATTGCATCTGCACATCAATCAAAAAGAGATGTTGGCAGTGATTCATGCAATCGAGACCTTCGGAAAATTTCTTCAGCAAGGTCATCTGCTAATAAAGACAGACAACACCACTGTTATGTGGTACATAAACAGGGAGGCACCCATTCTTACCCCCTCTGCAGACTAACAATGACTCTTTGGGAAAAGTCCCTGAAACTGAACATACATTTGCAATCCCAGTTTGTCCCAGGCAAGGACAATGTTCTGGTGGACAGTCTAAGCAGAAACATTATGGACCCGCACGAATGGATGTTGCATCCAGACATTTTTTCACAAATAACTCATGCATGGTGAAGGCCGGACATAGATCTTTTTGCCTCACACCTCAATCATCATCTGAAGAAGTTCTGCTCAAGGACACACCATCCTCAAGCCTGGAGAATGGATGCTCTCTCCTTCAGCTGGAATTCTCTAACAATCTATGCATTTCCACCTCTACCATTAATGACCAAGGTGTTACTGAAGATCAAAGCAGAACAACCGAAAGGCATTTTGATAGCTCCAGACTGGCCAAGACAGCACTGGTATCCATTACTAAGGAGCATAACCCGCACCAAGCCGTGGCTCCTGCCTCAATAGCCTCTGCTTATAACTCAGCACAATTACAGGACTGTTCATCCCAACCTGCACACTTTGCAACTGACAGCTTGGAGGGTTCCATGACTTCTCCCCATATCTCTCTCTCCAAAAAAGGTCAAGAGATCTTACTGGAAGCACGCAGGCCTTCCATCAGAAAAACTTATTCAGCCAAATGGAAGAGATTCAACATCTGGAATGCCAACAAGGGTCAGGATGCATCAGTAATGAGCATCCCACAGATACTAGAATACTTGGCAGAAGTGCTCCACAATGGCCTTTCATATTCTTCCATAAAAATACACGCTTCAGCAATTTCAGCAAAATACAACAGTGATCCACCTGTGTTTTCACATCCTTTGCTAAGACAGTTTCTAAGAGGGATAAAGAATATTAAACCTCCGAGAAAACCACCAGTGCCTGCATGGGACCTCAACTTCGTCTTGGAAAAATTAACTCTTCCTCCTTTTGAGCCAGCAGCATCTTCAGAATTGCAATTTCTCTCCTGGAAAACAGTTTTCCTGTTGGCAATTACTTCAGCAAGAAGAGTCTCTGAGATACAGGCCCTCATGGCAGTACCTCCATTTCTCATTTTCCATCAGGACAGAGTCTCTTTAAGAACCAATCCTTCATTCATGCCAAAAGTGATATCCAGGGTTTCTCTAAATCAAGCAATTCACCTGCCTACTTTCTTTCCCAGTCCTCAAAATAAAGGAGAAAAGCTTCTGCACACTTTGGACCTACACAGGCAATTGCGCTACTACTTAGACAGAACAAAGGCCAACAGAAAGTCTGACCAACTATTTGTAGCTTACGCTGTTGGAGTACAAGGAAAGGCAATTTCCAAACAAACTATTTCAAAATGGATTGGAAACTGCATCAGATTCTGCTACTCTTTCCATGGAAAAGGTGTGCCAGCCAATATCAGGCCACACTCCACCAGAGCTACAGCCACCTCCACAGCCCTTCTAAGAGGGGTGGCTACAAAGGACATTCTAGAAGCTTGTAACCAAAAACGAAGCACCAACAAAAAATAAAAAATGTATATTCTCCGGCACAATAAAGGTTATCCTTGTAGTGTAGAAACAGGCAGGCACCTCGAAAGCTTCAAAGACTTTATTCCATCAACTCAGCACATACGAAGAAATAACACGAACCAGAACACCATACCATAGAACAATTGAATTAAGCGCCTTTTCTTTACAACGGAGACTTCATCAGAATGAATCTTTCAATTAACAAAGGCTTTTTATACTAACATCAATCAACAATCACCTATAAGCTGCTAGTACGTTTTAAAGATAAGCTGCAATACCTTATGCAAGTATACACAATAAAATGCAATTTTCATGACAAAAACCATATTGCATATTATGCTGTTAGTTCCAAGTATGCACATATATACATACATATATGCATAAATACCCCACAAAATACATCCAACAAAAATCAAAGTCAAATTGTGTATGTTCTATGTAAGTTGCGGGTTAAAACAACAGTAGCTCAGATTTATCCTAGGCTGCATTTCTAAAAATTGTGTCATAAAGTGCTGCTACAGGCTCAAAGACTCGAACCCTAACAAACTCAAATTCATATAACTTCTGTAAACAGCTAATAGGCACCTAAAACTAAAATGCATAACTAAAAATGCATACAACTAAACACTAAAAACTAAAAACTAAAAATGATGTCAATGGCATGAATAAGGGGCTCGCCCTAAACAAAGTGGGGGATGGAAACCAATCAACTTATGTATTAAACAAACAAAACAAAACAGACGGAATTTAAACCCCACTTTTAACGAGCTAAAGACTCTTGAGCTTATAAAGAACTTTACCAATGGGGCACCCTATCCGACACCAGTCTAAGGGTGTACCCTGAATATCACCTGTATTTTGTTAGGACATACCTTCCATTATATAACATAATGGGTTCATAAACCAGTTTGTAAAAAAGTATAAATTAGTTTAAATAAATATAGCTAAACAAATAGGTAGGTATTGGACAAATGGATGAGTTAAATAATCAAATATATACCAAATTAAATAAGTGAATATATAAATACATAAATATATAAGTATATAAATATAGGTATATAAATATAAATATGAATATATAAATAAATAAATACACAGATATATACTTACAGCAATAAATACAATATTATAGGTACATATATATATATATTCACTCAAATTGTTCAGTGTTAAAAATATTAAAATAAATATGAAAATATAAAAATATTGACATATTAAAATATTAAACTGCTAGATATCTACCAAGCTAAAAAATGTATAATAACATGTATAGCATTTAATTATACAAAAAATATATATATATATATATACAAAAGATAACACTAATTAAACTATTATGACAATTTATATATGTGTGTCAACTGGCTTATTTCATTGTATAACTGTACTTTACTGTCCTACATTATCTTGTGATTTGGCATCTTCATATGTTTTCGTGCTAGTATTTAAGCGCTGGGGTAATGGAAATGTGGTCATTTAAACCTTTTCACAACACGCATTCAATTTTAGTTGCCAACATTTCCCTGTATTCCACCTTTGTTTCCCAGTCACCACCTCTCTCCAGAGGCCCAACAAACCCAAAATTTAAAATCAGCTTTAACACATTTCATCACATGTCTATACAAGGCATTGTTCTCATTATGCCTGTTAATGTCTCTAATGTGTTCATAAATTCTGTTTTTTAGTCTTTCTGTTTTACCCACATAGTAACATCCACATTCCTTACAGAACACTATGTAAACTACACCTTTAGTATAGCAACTGCTGTAATGTTTAGATATTAATTTAAGGGGGATGCTTGATATAGTGACCTCCTTACTCTCATGAATATATGCACATTGGGCACATCTCCCACACTTAAAGGTTCCATGTTTTCTACTAGCCCCATCCCCAAGCCCCTTTCCCTTCCAATATGCTTTTAATATTAAAATTCCTTCTAAAACTAAATTTCAAATTATTCTTAAAAACCTCAGTTCTACTGGCCATGTGATTAAACATGTCCCTAATTTCATTCATGCTTCTCCTAAACCATCCAGTACCATAAAAGCACGTGGTGGTTAGGTAAGGTATATTTAATTTCCTCAACTGTCTGGTTGTTACTACTAACAACAGTATTATCCAACACTACTGCCTCTGTACTTAAAAAGTGGGGCATATTCTTTTATTTCTTCCCAACAGTACATACTCCTTCACTGTTGAAACAAGTTCTTTAGGATAACCTCTTTCCATAAATAAACCTTCAAGATAGGTAATTTCCTTAGTAAACTCAACATTGTCCGAAATCATTCTGGCCATCCTAATCATCTGACCCTTAACTATATTTTTCTTCAATTGTTTAGGATGGTCACTATTGTAATGCAAATAAGCATTCGAGAAATGTTCCTTCCTATAAATATGTGATTTATAACAATTATTGTCCTTGTCCTTAATTAATCTAATATCCAGAAAATGTGTTTCGTCCATGTCAATGTTGTGTGTAAACTTTAAAAATGAGGTGGTATTGTTAATGTATTCAACAAATATCTCAATATCTTGCCTTGTACCTTTCCAAATAATAAAAATGTCATCCAAAAACCTGTAGTATTCTACAATATGCTGTTTGAACTCAGTGTTGAAGATAAAATGCCTTTCCCAGTACAGCATGATGGTGTTTGCAAAAATCGGGGCACAGGCGGACCCCATGGCCACCCCTTCCTTCTGGTGATAATAATCACCCTCAAAGTATATAAAATTGTATTTTAAAACCAATTCCATGTACAATAATACATTTCTAAAATCCAAGGCTGATAGCCAGTCCATTTCTAATAAAATCTCCTCAAACCACTCCATCCCAATACCTTGGGGGATGACCGAAAATAGTTCTTTGACATCAATGGTAATAAAAAACACACTTTCCAGGTAAACACTTTTGCCTATTTTACTTAGAAAGTCCCATGAATCCCTAAGGATATGCTTCCATTTGGAATATATGGGTTTTGTCATTGCATCCACAAATTTTGCCATAGGTTGGGTTTTGGACCCATGGGAAGCCACTATGGGTCTAAGTGGGGGGTCAGTCGTGGATTTGTGTACCTTGGGTATTCCAAATATACCCGGTACAACTGGCTTTTTAACATGAAAGTAATTATATAATACCAAATCAATAGATCCAGTTAATAAATTGTCTTCCAAAATAATATCAATTTTGTTATATTGTATATTAATTTCATTTTTAGAAATAAGACAATAATTCTCATCCTTATCTAGGATTTCTTTCATTTTTCTTATATAGTCCCACTTTTCCATCAAAACTACTCCCCCACCTTTGTCCGGCTTCATCACCCTTATCTCCCTATTCTTACTCAAATCACTTAAAAGCTTTACCTCATCATAACTTAAATTGCTATTAGTAGAGGTCCAAGTCTTATATTCTCTCCAGATTCTATTCATGGCACAATGTTCAAAATTTAAAATTTCATTTTGCAGTGGTGGGTTCCAAGTACTATGTCTAACAAACAACTTTTTACTACCAACGGGATTGGTACTATTCTGTTTTTTGTTTTCATTGTTAATATGTTGAAGATTTAATTTTCTAGAAAACAGCTTAACATCTAACATAAGCCTTTCCACACTGGGTGCCTTAGTAGGAACAAAAGAAAATCCCTTAGTAAACAATTCAAAATGACTAGGTTTAATTTCAATCCCAGAATAATTAAAAATATTAAATTTGTTGTGAGTAAAAATATATGTATGTATATATGTGCATACTTGGAACTAGCAACGCATAATATGCAATATGTGGTTTTTGTCATGAAAATTGCATTTTATTGTGTATACTTGCATAAGGTATTGCAGCGCTTTATCTTTAAGGCGTACTAGCAGCTTATAGGGTGATTGTTGATTGATGTTAGTATAAAAAAGCCTTTGTTAATTGAAAGATTCATTCTGATGAAGTCTCCGTTGTAAGGAGACGAAAGCGCTTAATTCAATTGTTCTATGGTATGGTGTTCTGGTTCGTGTTATTTCTTCGTATGTGCTGAGTTGATGGAATAAAGTCTTTGAAGCTTTCGAGGTGCCTGCCTGTTTCTACACTACAAGGATAACCTTTATTGTGCCGGAGAATATACATTTTTTATTTTTTGTTGGTGCTTCGTTTTTGGTTACAAGTTGTTTTTTCAATTTTCCGGATACGAGGAGTCCTGTTTACCAGTGGTAAAAGTATTTGCTTAAGGTGCTCCAGCATGAATAACAGCAACAGTATGTTGAGCGAATTGCTTCGGGTTATACAAAACCACACGCAGGCTGAGAGCACGCAGGCAGGCACGAGCAGTGGAATCCAAAGCAGCCCAAGGACCCAAGAAGTGGACGTGTTACCAGCGGGACGTATGAGCGGAACAATCGAGAGAAGCAAGGCAATAATGGGGGAACCAATGGAACGAGACAGCAAAGGAGAGCTCCTAATTTTTCTGCAGTAACGGGCGACCATCAGGGCAAGGACTATGAGTTCGAAGAAGCATACGAAAACATTGACTTTGGGACTTGGTTAAATAAAACTTTTCAGGGCAATGCGGTCGATGGTGTTGTACCTCGACCAGGAATAACAACAACAATGACTATACTTATAAGGACAAATGTAAGCTATTTAAAAATTGTTAACAAAATACAAGGCCTTATCTATGAAAATTGGTACTTTGAATTGTGTATTAAGGACAACATTGTACCAAGGGCCTAAGGTTAAACAAATTCCCCAACAGTGTTCATGGGGACCAGGTATTTTTAAAGAAATTAGTAAGATTTTGAACTGTTGTGGTTTGTCTATTTTGAAAGCTATGATGGAACACAATGCTAAAAGTATGTTAGACATTAAAAAAGAGATTGACCAACTACAAGCTGATATTAGTAGTGATATGTTGTTTGTTATTGAAGAATATAAACATATATACTACAGTGCTGCATGACATTGATGTATACATTGATTCTAATATTAAAAGGAAAATGAAAAAGCTTAATAGGGACCTAAACGAGTATAATTCAGGGACTGCATATACACATGGGGAGAATTTTACTTCCAATTTTAATGTTACAAATTTGAAGATGCCTAGATTTAGACAACGTTCCTTCAAACCACAGGTGCAAATGGGGGAGGGGGATATACCTACCTATGACCGATATTATAGGGGTGGTTACAAGCAGGGACATCAGGGGGGGTACAATGGGTATAATAGGCACACTGCATATAATAGGAATTTTTCTAATCAAGGTCATTTTGAAGACAGAGGCAACAGTCTGTTAGACGATGAATTCCCTATTTTGGATGGGGAACGGGTGGGTAATAGAATGAGTACACCTGAGTTGGTGGATGAAGTGAGAAGATCTGAAAGGCTTAGAAACAGGAACCAACAAACTTATGCACAAGCTACAAATGGAGAGTATTTTGCAGGTAGGAACAAGGGTGAAGAACAGGTTTTTTAGACAATGTAGACTATGACATGGAGCAGAGTGAAGTTAATATGGTTGGCAATTTTGGGAATACCAAGCAGATTATTTTTACTCACAACAAATTTAATATTTTTAATTATTCTGGGATTGAAATTAAACCTAGTCATTTTGAATTGTTTACTAAGGGATTTTCTTTTGTTCCTACTAAGGCACCCAGTGTGGAAAGGCTTATGTTAGATGTTAAGCTGTTTTCTAGAAAATTAAATCTTCAACATATTAACAATGAAAACAAAAAACAGAATAGTACCAATCCCGTTGGTAGTAAAAAGTTGTTTGTTAGACATAGTACTTGAACCCACCACTGCAAAATGAAATTTTAAATTTTGAACATTGTGCCATGAATAGAATCTGGAGAGAATATAAGACTTGGACCTCTACTAATAGCAATTTAAGTTATGATGAGGTAAAGCTTTTAAGTGATTTGAGTAAGAATAGGAGATAAGGGTGATGAAGCCGGACAAAGGTGGGGAGTAGTTTTGATGGAAAAGTGGGACTATATAAGAAAAATGAAAGAAATCCTAGATAAGGATGAGAATTATTGTCTTATTTCTAAAAATGAAATTAATATACAATATAACAAAATTGATATTATTTTGGAAGACAATTTATTAACTGGATCTATTGATTTGGTATTATATAATTACTTTCATGTTAAAAAGCCAGTTGTACCGGGTATATTTGGAATACCCAAGGTACACAAATCCACGACTGACCCCCCACTTAGACCCATAGTGGCTTCCCATGGGTCCAAAACCCAACCTATGGCAATATTTGTGGATGCAATGACAAAACCCATATATTCCAAATGGAAGCATATCCTTAGGGATTCATGGGACTTTCTAAGTAAAATAGGCAAAAGTGTTTACCTGGAAAGTGTGTTTTTTATTACCATTGATGTCAAAGAACTATTTTCGGTCATCCCCCAAGGTATTGGGATGGAGTGGTTTGAGGAGATTTTATTAGAAATGGACTGGCTATCAGCCTTGGATTTTAGAAATGTATTATTGTACATGGAATTGGTTTTAAAATACAATTTTATATACTTTGAGGGTGATTATTATCACCAGAAGGAAGGGGTGGCCATGGGGTCCGCCTGTGCCCCGATTTTTGCAAGCACCATCATGCTGTACTGGGAAAGGCATTTTATCTTCAACACTGAGTTCAAACAGCATATTGTAGAATACTACAGGTTTTTGGATGACATTTTTATTATTTGGAAAGGTACAAGGCAAGACATTGAGATATTTGTTGAATACATTAACAATACCACCTCATTTTTAAAGTTTACACACAACATTGACATGGACGAAACACATTTTCTGGGTATTAGATTAATTAAGGACAAGGACAATAATTGTTATAAATCACATATTTATAGGAAGGAACATTTCTCGAATGCTTATTTGTATTACAATAGTGACCATCCTAAACAATTGAAGAAAAATATAGTTAAGGGTCAGATGATTAGGATGGCCAGAATGATTTCGGACAATGTTGAGTTTACTAAGGAAATTACCTATCTTGAAGGTTTATTTATGGAAAGAGGTTTTCCTAAAGAACTTGTTTCAACAGTGAAGGAGTATGTACTGTTGGGAAGAAATAAAAGAAAATATGCCCCACTTTTAAGTACAGAGGCAGTAGTGTTGGATAATACTGTTGTTAGTAGTAACAACCAGACAGTTGAGGAAATTAAATATACACCTTACCTAACCACCCTTTTATGGTACTGGATGGTTTAGGAGAAGCATGAATGAAATTTGGGACATGTTTAAACACATGGCCAGTAGAACTGAGGTTTTTAAGAATAATTTGAAATTTAGTTTTAGAAGGAATTTTAATATTAAAAGCATATTGGAAGGAAAGGGCGTAGATGGGGCTAGTAGAAAACATGGAACCTTTAAGTGTGGGAGATGTGCCCAATGTGCATATATTCATGAGAGTAAGGAGGTTACTATATCAAGCATCCCCCTTAAATTAATATCTAAACATTACAGCAGTTGCTATACTAAAGGTGTAGTTTACATAGTGTTCTGTAAGGAATGTGGATGTTACTATGTGGGTAAAACAGAAAGAAAACTAAAAAACAGAATTTATGAACACATTAGAGACATTAACAGACGCAATGAGAACAATGCCTTGTATAGACATGTGATGAAATGTGTTAAAGCTGATTTTAAATTTTGGGTTCTTGAGGTTGTTGGGCCTCTGGAGAGAGGTGGTGACTGGGAAACAAAGGTGGAATACAGGGAAATGATTTGGCAACTAAAATTGAATGCGTGTTGTGAAAAAGGTTTAAATGACCACATTTCCATTACCCCAGCGCTTAAAATACTAGCAGCGGACCCTAAAATTACAAAAACAAATGACGAAAACATATGAAGATGCCAAATCACAAGATAATGTAGGACAGTAAAGTACAGTTATACAATGAAATAAGCCAGTTGACACACACATATAAATTGTCATAATAGTTTAATTAGTGTTATCTTTTGTATATATATATATATATATATATATATATATTTTTTTTTTGTATAATTAAATGTTATATATGTTATTATACATTTTTTAGCTTGGTAGATATCTAGCAGTTTAATATTTTAATATTTTAATATGTCAATATTTTTATATTTTCATATTTATTTTAATATTTTTAACACTGAACAATTTGAGTGAATATATATATATATGTACCTATAATATTGTATTTATTGCTGTAAGTATATATCTGTGTATTTATTTATTTATATATTCATATTTATATTTATATACCTATATTTATATACTTATATATTTATGTATTTATATATTCACTTATTTAATTTGGTATATATTTGATTATTTAACTCATCCATTTGTCCAATACCTACCTATTTGTTTAGCTATATTTATTTAAACTAATTTATACTTTTTTACAAACTGGTTTATGAACCCATTATGTTATATAATGGAAGGTATGTCCTAACAAAATACAGGTGATATTCAGGGTACACCCTTAGACTGGTGTCGGGATAGGGTGCCCCATTGGTAAAGTTCTTTATAAGCTCAAGAGTCTTTTAGCTCGTTAAAAGTGGGGTTTAAATTCCGTCTGTTTTGTTTTGTTTGTTTAATACATAAGTTGATTGGTTTCCATCCCCCACTTTGTTTAGGGCGAGCCCCTTATTCATGCCATTGCCATCATTTTTAGTTTTTAGTTTTTAGTGTTTAGTTGTATGCATTTTTAGTTATGCATTTTAGTTTTAGGTGCCTATTAGCTGTTTACAGAAGTTATATGAATTTGAGTTTGTTAGGGTTCGAGTCTTTGAGCCACTGTAGCCGCACTTTATGACACAATTTTTTAGAAATGCAGCCTAGGATAAATCTGAGCTACTGTTGTTTTAACGCTCGCAACCTTAGTTTACACATAGAACATACACAATTTGACTTTGATTTTTGTTGGATGTATTTTGTGGGGGGGGGTATTTATGCATATATGTATGTATATATGTGCATACTTGGAACTAGCAACGCATAATATGCAATATGTGGTTTTTGTCATGAAAATTGCATTTTATTGTGTATACTTGCATAAGGTATTGCAGCGCTTTATCTTTAAGGCGTACTAGCAGCTTATAGGGTGATTGTTGATTGATGTTAGTATAAAAAAGCCTTTGTTAATTGAAAGATTCATTCTGATGAAGTCTCCGTTGTAAGGAGACGAAAGCGCTTAATTCAATTGTTCTATGGTATGGTGTTCTGGTTCGTTATTTCTTCATGTGCTGAGTTGATGGAATAAAGTCTTTGAAGCTTTCGAGGTGCCTGCCTGTTTCTACACTACAAGGATAACCTTTATTGTGCCGGAGAATATACATTTTTTACATTCTAGAAGCTGCTACATGGAGCTCCGTGCATACATTTTCCAAACCTTACAACCTGCCTTTATATTCCAGATCCCAAGCAGGCTTTGCTTCTGCAGTCCTGCAGGGCATTTTAGCTACACCATCCTTATCTTAGATCCTACCACCCCCAGCTTGGCTATGGTATTCAACCCATATGTCAGGACTGCAGTTGCATTCTTGAAGGACATAGTACAGTTTTGTACCTACCATAAATGTAGATGTCCGATAGATATGCAACTGCAGTCAGGTTTTCCCTCCCTCCTACCCCTCTGTAATTTTCTTTTTTAGGGTCCACTCCCCCTTTTTCAAATTAGCTGGGGATATCTGTTATGGTGTATGTGTTTATTACTGTTGTGCATGTCTGGAATTTTTATCCATTCTCTAAATTTAGCCTTCCTTGGAGGGCACCTGGCATCTGGGGCAAGAAACACTGAAGAAGATGGCGTCTGCTTATGCCTTTGTACCCCAGCTGCTCTGACGTCGGGGAAGAGGCGACATCAGCCGACGCCGGACCCAGACTTTGGAATCCGGCCGACCGAAGGGCTGCCTGAGGCAGGACAACCCATATGTCAGGACTGTAGTTGCATATCTGTCGGACATCTACATTTATGGTAGGTACAAAACTGTACTTTCTTCCTCCCTTCCTTACGTTTGGGAATCTACCCAAATGTAATGACTGCAACAGTGAAACACGAAGAACATAGTACAGTTGTGTACATGTACATAAATGTAGATGTTCGAGTGTATTCTCTGTTGCAGTCCTGGTTACCCTCCCTCCAGCCCCCCTGACTTCTCTTCGCTTTACCTTTCATTCTTGTCTGGTGTATTTGAGCTTTCTGGTATATTTGCTTTTTGTTGGAGGTGTAACAACATACACTTTCTTCCCATTATGGGGGCACCTGACATCTGGGTCAAGAAAAACTGATGTAATGGTGTTGGCTGCATGTTTTATACCCCTGACGACCTGACGTCATTGAAGAAGAGACAGCATCATATGCAGGAAGACTCTCGTATTCAGGCCAGCTGAGAGTTACCTGCAGGCAGATAACCCAAATGTATACATTTTATGGTAAGTGTACACAACTGTACTTTTTGTACCATGACAGTGGAGGGGTACAGTGAAAATTCACTTCACAAGGGTGGATGATGTACTGACCCCAGAAACTATAGGCTTATTAGTCTGACTAGTCGAATATGCAAAGCAACAGACTGAATTAACAGTGAAATATTCAAAGACACTGGACTCAGCTCAGTTTGACTTTAAGAGAAGGCTCTGTCTACTTAACTTGTAGGTTCATAGGTTGGTACTGGGCTATCTGACCGAAGGCATATATTAGCCCAGCCAAGTTGTACGGTATTCAAAACCCCTTTAGTAGTTCCCTAGACCCTTGTACTAGCAGCTAGTACCCTTGGCCCCTATCTAGTAGTGCTGTTGGTGTGATCCTCGGTGTGAACTTTGTTATCCATCCACTCATCAAGGTTCCTTTTGAAGAGTGATAGTGAGGGGCTCTGTCTTATGTAGATCGGGACCCTGTTGCATAGTTAGGGAAGTCTCTAAGAAGGGAATTTATCCCTCCAGCATGTTCTATTCATTGTTGTGTTGAGGTTTATATCCCTAGAGCGTGTAGCTCGAGTAGATTTGGTTTTGCTAAGATGGAACATGTTCAATAATTCTGGGTTGGACATGGCTTTGTACGTTAGAGATCACCTCTGAGAAAGCGGTATGCAACAGAGAACAGTCTTAGCTTTTTCAATCGTGCTGCATAGGACAACTGTTTGAGGCCAGTAATCCTCTTGGTTAGGTACCTCTGTGGTCTCTCCAGCTGCTGGAGATGTCCAGCCAGGTACATTCCAATTGGTGCATTGTACTCAGTAATTGGTCTGATGAGGTAAGAGTAGAGGGGTGCCATTACATCCTTAGATTTTGATGCGAACCCTTTCGTGATCAGATGGGTCACATAGAAGGATTTTCTAACCACTTTGGCAACATGGTTATTGAAGGAAAGCTGACTATCTACTTGGGTCTTTAATAAAGTCACCAAGGCAATGCATGTGGGGGAACCAGTGCACACTGTGCCACCATCCTGGACCTGGCTAAGACATTTGATACAGTATGCCAGTCCTGTATAGTTGATTAACTCAATTAATTAGCCATAAACTACTCCATTTCTCGCTGGATTGCAAGCTGTTTAACAGGACTCAGGAAATCAGGATTGGTGATACCACGTCCACTAAAAGACCATTTACAAGCTAGGTACCTCAGGGCTTCATTTTGAGATCACTCCTATTTGTCATGTACTTCTAAAAGGTAAAGGCTGAGCGAGTTCCCAGATGACTGGATAATTGGGAAATATGACAGATTCTCTCATGACACAAACATCTTACAAGAGTGTACACCAAAAGAACTGGTTCCAAAGCCATGGACTAGAAATCATTACCAAGAAGGGTAATATATGTGCATTTTGAGAAAACTCCCAACCTAGCTAAGTACTCTTTCAATAAGACACCCCTAACAGATGACCCAGTATCCAGGGATCTGGGAACTTAAGTAGATAATAATCTGGCCTTTGATCAACCTGTGGCCAAAGTAGTAAGACAGTCAACATATGTTACCCAACATATCAGTTAGGGCATGGCATCCAGGTCAAAGGAAGTCTTAGTGCAACAGTTTTTTGGCCCTTATCAGACCCATCATTGAGTATAATGCCCCCTTTGACATATACCTGATCAGACATATGCAACAGTTGGAATGCCCCCAAAAGGGTTCCTTACCTGGAGAAGAGGGTATAAACACACAGCCGTGTCTGGATTACCTTAAAGCCTTATCTGTATATTGGGTCTCCCACGTATTACTGTGAGGCGATCTGTGTCTAGCAGACTAGGCATCTTCAGTCTGGCTCTGATGGACATTTTTTACATGGTATTAACAAACAGCATCAGAACCACTAGATCCAAGGGTTTAAGTTTTGCTTATGACATGAATAAGACATGTTGGTGAGATGCATGTTTCTCACAGAATCCCCATGCTCCAGAGCGGGATGCCCTTCCATGTGATGCAAAGTGGACTCCTGTCCATATTTACACGTAACCTTGAGAGATAGCTGGGTAATTCGAATTTCATACCAGGTCTGGCCCCCATGTCTCATAGACCGAGGTAGAGAGTATCTTCATAACTTGCATGCCCCTCTAATAAATGCCCATGATACATATGGACCAAACCTTTCAACATCTTAGCTCAAGAAATCTGGACAGAGCTGAAAAGTAAGGGGAAATGAAGTGGTACAGCTGGAGGCATCTGAAGACTTGCCACATGATGATACTTTAGAGCCTTCTGTAGGACACTGGTACAAAAGTTTTCTCCAAGTTGCACAGCAAAGGACGGAGCATGAAATAGTGGCAGCTCGGGAGTAAGCAATGTTGTGGAGTGATTGGACAATGAGGTCCCGTTTAAAGAAGCAGCAGGTGAAGCATGGTGCATATGAAGAGGGTATGGCACAGAAAGATTTTATGGAACTTTCTTCAGAATAACCACAGGAAATGAAAAGCATAGCAGGTGCAGTCAGTCTAGATTAGAAGAAAATGACCCAAGGGAAGAGCTGCTTAATTTAATAGAGGTACACAGAGATATTAAGATAAATTAAATAAATTACAGAAATTAAATCAGACCCAAAATAACATGGTACACAGGTGGGACAGTGATGCTGACACAAAGATCAGCTCCCGATCGCAAGAGACACTGACACTGTTTCTTTTATCGATGGTCCTACAGCCATCGCCCAAGGTGACAGTGTGGTCTCAACCACATCTACTGTAAAGGATGCACAGTATGTGGGGGCTCACTAACCTTGTCTAGAGCATGCTCATCTGTGACCAAAAGCACCGTCACCACTGCCCCTGCGACTGTAGTGGTGAACCACTATACTGCTTCAGACAAGTGTATATCTACCCTATGGCAGCCTGGCCAGAGTTTTCATTGCCACCCAGTGAAACAGCCAGCTCCTGATATCAATCATCAGATGTACAAGGCTACAGTACGGGCACAGTCTGTAGCTACACATGCTGACTTGGACATGAATAGCATGGGGCATGGCCACTGTGAAGATATGAGCTGGCAGTGCCTTTGCTTCCAGGAGGCGGTGGATGTCCTTCAAGAATGCAACTGCAGTCATAACATATGGGTTGTCCTGCCTCAGGCAGCCCTCGGTCGGCCGGATTCCAAAGTCTGTGTCCGACGTCGGCTAATGTCGCATTTCTCTCCGACGTCAGAGCGGCTGGAGTACACAAGCATCAGCCGACGCCATCTTCTTCAGTCTTTCTTGCCACGCGGTGCCTGAAGCAGAAGCAGTTCGCAAGTGCCGGTCGGTCAGCTCCTGTATTCTTCAAAACCGAAGTCATCAAAAAAGCGAAGTACCCCGTTGGGGACCTTTTCTTGCCTCAGCCGATGTCAGAAATTACTGAAAAAGTAAATAATTGTTTGTCTTGTGGTAAACAAATACCTCATAAGGATTTCCACTCTTACTGCCTTCCTTGCCTTGGCCCAGACCACGATGTCTCGGCCTGTGCCGCCTGTGCTCGCTTCAATAAGCGCGCACTCAGGCACCGGGCAGAGTTTGCTGAAGACTTTTTCGTCGAAAAATTCGATTATACAATGCCGTCGGAACTACCGACATCGCAGACTCCTAAGAAACGAAAAGACCGGGACCGACATCCTCAGCCCGCGTCTTCCACCGACACCATGCCAAAACCAACCGCGAGTGCCCCGGTTCCCTCTGAGGTGGTTATTTCACCGCTCCGAACCGAAGACACAGCATTACCGATACCGGAGACAACACCGACGCCAGTTATCGATTTTCCTCCGGATACTGAAACCGAGGAAATGCCCGAGACCATTGCTGTTGATAAGGTCACTCCTGCACGTGGAGCTGCTAGGCCTCCCATGTCCATGTCTATCAAGGCCTACACACGTGCTAAGGCATCCAGCAAGTCCAAGCACCTTACTGCTAAAGCCTTACCTCAGCCTACTCCTGAAACACAAATCATGACTATGGCCGCAGACTTAATTTCCATGATCAGAGGTTCGCAGGCCCATCCTGAGAGAGGATCCCAGCCTCCTCCTGATAAGAGGCCCAGGGTTGAACCCTCTGACCCTCTCCCTTCAGATGAAGATTCTGAGGACTCTGTTCACTCCGAAAGCCAGGAAGAGCCCTTCCAGACCTATGAGGACTCAGATGCAGAGGACTCCATCCCCTCGGCCTCCCCTCCTGAAGATATTTCTTTTGGGGAAGTTCTGCATTCCATGAGGGAACATTTTAAGTGGCAAGGCCAGGAATATTCTGATTCCAGAAAGCGCCTTCGAACCTTCCTTAAAAAGCCCCAACACAGACCCTTAGCTATACCTCCTGTGCTTGATGTTTTGGATGATTTATACTCCGACTCCAGTGTTACCCCTGATACTCTTCCTCCTGCTCCTGTCAAGCCTGACAGATACTATAGGGTCCCAGAAACCCATTCGCATTTCTTT
This sequence comes from Protopterus annectens, assembly GCF_019279795.1. Classification (NCBI taxonomy): domain Eukaryota; kingdom Metazoa; phylum Chordata; order Ceratodontiformes; family Protopteridae; genus Protopterus; species Protopterus annectens. The sequence continues at coordinate 461,256,381 of NC_056731.1, forward strand.
AGGGCCCATGTTGTTGATTTAGAAACTATTTCACAGGGACCGAAAGGGGATGTTCTTCATCTCACATTGCTGCAGTCATAACCTGTGGGGTAGTCCGCTGTCCTCGGTCGGCCCGAATACCAAAGTGTTAGGCTGGCGTCGGTCATGGCGCTCAGATCTGACGTCAGTACGCCGTAGTACTAAAGCGCATGACCGACGCCATATCCTCAGTCTTTCTTGCCGCATGGTCCGAAGCAGAAGCAGCGTTTGCAAGTGCCGTTCAGCGTCCTGAAATTTTCGTATTTTGAGTTTCAGACCGAAGACCAAGTTGGGCTAAGTACCCCGTTGGGGAATATTTTTGTCTTTTCTTGCCTCTGTTAAATCCAGATGTCAGAAAAAGTGAATAATTGTATTTCTTGTGGGAAACAGATACCTCATAGGGATTACCACTCTCTCTGTATTCCTTGCTTGGGGCCTGAGCACGACGTAGTCGGGTGTCGCTTTTGTGCTAGATTTAATAAGCGCACCATTAAACGCGGGTTAGATTGTGCTAGACTTGTCTTCGGTAAGCGGTGTAACTACAATACGCCGTCGGATCCTCCGCCCGCTACCGCTAAGAAGCGTAAGGAAAAATCGTTAAAGTCCAAGCAGGATGAGTCGTCCGTTACGGACGCCGGTTCTTTAGAAACTACGGTGGAATCAGTGGATCCAGCCGAGGTTTCAGCTGAATCTCAGGGGGAGCCTTTAATTTTGCAGGATGTGGCCTCTCAGGAGTCGGGTCAGGCTGAGGGGGCCTCTCAGGTCTCTGTAGTCCCTTCTTTGCATACGGTGGTTAGGCCTTCTACTTCTGTCTCTAAGGCACCTTCCAAGGTCAGGCCTGGTTTGTCTTCCTCTGGCGTCAGCCCTAGTTCTGCAGGTTCTGTACCTAAAAAACATATGTTGAAAATGGCAGAGGATTTGATTTCTTTAATCAGGGGTTCTATGCCCCCTCCAGATAAGAGGCCTAGGGTGGAGCCAGAGGTGGTTGATTTAGAAACTATTTCACAGGGACCGAAAGGGGTTTCAGCTACCACCTCCAAAAATCCTTTGCCTTCCAACAGGGAAGCTAGGTCATTAGAGAGATGGGGGAAGAAGGTTTACACCTCCACTACTTTATCTATGAGAGCTCTCAATTGTCTCTTTCATATGTTTCAATATCAGGATTACCTGTTAGATGATTTACAGAAAACATTGGCCTCTCCTGAACCTTTAGATAGGAAGTCTTTGCAGGAGGCTGTACATAATTCTCAGCAAGTTAGCAATCACTTTCTTCAGTGTGGATATGATGCATTGGAAGCTTCATGTAGGGCAGCTATGACAGGGGCGGTCATTCGTAGACATGCATGGTTAAAAGAACAACATTTACCAGATCATGTTAAGGCAAAACTTCTTGATGCACCCTTGGAAAAGAACAAGCTTTTTGGTGCTAATGCTAAAGATGTGTTAAAGTCCATTGAGGAAAAAGCCAAGTCAGTTCAGACAGTCAAAGATTTCCTCCAGGTTCAGCAGGAATTGGCCTTCTAACAACTGGTCCTTTCCTAATCCTGAAAGATTTCAAAGGGGCAAAAACAGGCGTGCCCGAGGAAGAGGACAATACAGAGGTTCCTACAGGGGACGACAATGGCAACCAGCAAACCAAAGAAGTGACACAGGGGTTTCTCCTGCCCCACAGGGGCAATCTCAATGACTTTCCTCTAGTTCCGCTGACCAAGGAGCAAGCAGAAGCTCCTTTGGGCGGAAAATTATCTCTGTTTTCAGACAATTGGCACAGACTGACAAAGGACAAATGGATTTTGGACATTATAGACCACGGTTACAGGTTCCATTTTCATACCTTGCCAAGAAAACAAGGCATGCCAAACCTACCACAAAACCAGAGGGCAGAGGCTATCAAGCAAATTTCTCTGCTTGCTCAGATCAAAGCAATAGAAAAGTTCCACAACAAGAACAAGGCCAGGGTTTTATTCAAGACTGTTCCTTGTTCCAAGAAAAGAAACTCAATGGAGACCAATACTGGACTTGTCCGCATTAAACACTTTTCTCATAGTACCAAAGTTCAAAATGCTGACTCTACAGCAACTCCTTCCCATGCTGGGCAAGGGGTCTTGGCTGATTACTCTGGACCTCAAGGAGGCATACCTGCATGTCCCTATCAGACACAGCTGCAGAAGATACCTCAGATTTCTTGCAGGGCCAGAGCATTATCAATTCTCAGCATTGCCATTTGGCTTATCTACTGCGCCCAGAGTATTCACGAAATGTCTGGCTTCAGTAATTGCTCATTGCAGGCTCCAGGGGATTCAAATTTACCCGTACCTGGACGACTGTCTCATACAAGCGGACGACAAACTGATTTTGACAAAAAACTTGAATTATGTCATACAATTGCTACAGGCTCTGGGATACACAGTCAACTTCCAAAAGTCAAGACTTCAGCCATCCCAGCAAATAACCTTCTTAGGAGCCAAACTAGACACAGCCTCTCAAATGGCTTACCTGACAGAAGACAAGCAAAAGAAGTTAACTCATTACTTCAAAGGTTTAGCAAAGCTCACCCAGATGACTGCAAGGAGATTCCTACAGGCCCTGGGTTACATGGCATCCTGCATTCTCCTGGTTCCACTAGCAAGACTACACATGAGAAAGCTTCAATGGTACCTAAAAAGCTTATGGTCTCAACACAGCAACAACCTAGAGGCAACCACACCACTCATTCCATGCCTTCAAAAGGAATTTCTATGGTGGGCCTCGGTAAGCCAGTCAAACGCAGGTATGTCATTCAAAAAACCTCAGATAACACAGACCATGACCACAGACGCCTCAGACCTTGGATGGGGGGCGCACATGGAGGGCAGATGTATTCAAGGACAATGGTCTCCAAAGGAAACACATCTGCATATCAACCAAAAAGAAATGCTGGCAGTAATGCATGCCATCGAGGCCTTTGGACAACAACTTCAACAAGGCCACCTGCTAATACGGACAGACAACACCACTGTAATGTGGTACATAAACAAGCAGGGGTGCACCCATTCTTACCCCCTTTGCAGACTGACAATGAATCTTTGGGAAAAATCACTGAGCCTAAACATACAGTTGCAATCCCAGTTTGTTCCAGGCAAAGACAATGTGCTGGCGGACAGTCTAAGCAGGAATTTCCTAGACCCCCACGAATGGAGGTTACATCCAGAAATCTTCATACGACTCACCTCGACATGGGGCAGGCCAGAAGTAGACCTATTTGCCTCCCACCTCAATTATCATCTACAAAAGTTCTGTTCAAGGACATATCATCCACAAGCATGGAAAATAGATGCTCTCTCATTCAACTGGAACTTCCTAAAAATCTATGCATTCCCACCTCTGCCACTGATGACCACAGTATTACTAAAGATCAAAGCAGAGCAGCCCAAGGGGATCCTAATAGCTCCAGACTGGCCAAGACAACACTGGTACCCACTACTACGGAGCATATGTCACAACAAAAAGTGGGCCCTTCCCCAATGGCCCCAACTTTTGACTCAACACAACTTCAAGACAGTTCATCCCAACATCCAGACACTACAGCTAACAGCTTGGGAGATCCCATGAATAACCTCAATCTATCTCTCTCCAAGGAAGTTCAGCGGATACTAACAGAAGCCTGGAGACCAGCCAAATGGAAGAGATTCAGCATTTGGAATACAGCAAGGGTCATGATGCATCATTATTGAACATTCCACTCATTCTGGAATATTTGGCAGATATCCTACAGAATGGACTCTCATATTCTTCCATAAAAATACATGCTTCAGCTATTTCTGCTGGATACAACACTGATCCACCTGTGTTTTCACATCCTTTAAGGCAATTCCTTAGGGGAATCAAGAATATAAAGCCCCCAAGAAAGGCACCAGTACCAGCTTGGGACCTCAACTTTGTCCTAGAAAAACTGACTCTACCTCCCTTTGAGCCAGCAGCTTCTGTGGACTTACAATTTCTCTCATGGAAGACAGCTTTCCTGTTGGCAATTACCTCAGCAAGAAGGGTTTCGGAATTACAGGCCCTAATGGCAATACCACCGTTCATAACCTTTCACAGAGACAGGGTCTCCTTACGAACCAACCCTACCTTTCTGCCAAAAGTGGTATCTAGGGTTTCTTTAAATCAAGCAATTCACCTGCCTACTTTCTTTCCCAATCCTGAGAACAAAGGGGAAAGACTGTTGCATACCTTGGACATTCACAGACAACTTCGCTACTACCTGGACAGAACCAAGACCAGTAGGAAGTCTGATCAGCTTTTGTAGCTTACGCCCTGGAGTACAAGGAAAAGCAATTTCCAAACAGACTATTTCAAAATGGATTGGACATTGCATCAGATTCTGTTATTCCTTCCATGGAAAGAGTGTGCCAGCCAATGTCAGACCACACTCCACCAGAGCTACAGCCACCTCTACAGCATTCTTAAGAGGGGTGCCTACAAAAGACATTCTAGAAGCTGCTACATGGAGCTCCATGCATACATTTTCCAAACACTACAACCTCCCTTTATATTCCAGATCCAGAGCAGGCTTTGCTTCGGCAGTCCTGCAGGTATTGATAGCTACACCATCCTTTTCTTAGAGCATTCCACCTCCCCCAGCTAAGCTATAGTATTCAACCCATATGTTATGACTGCAGTTGCATTCTTGAAGGACATAGTACAGTTTTGTACCTACCATAAATGCAGATGTCCGCTAGATATGCAACTGCAGTCGGGTTTTCCCTCCCTCCTTCCCCTCTATGCCTTGGGTCCACTCCTCTCCCTATTATCCTTAGCTGGGGATATCTGTTATGGTGTAACTGTTTATTGCTTATTTATTTGTCTGGAAACCTGCTTTTGTCTTCCAATTTGATTACAGCCTTCCTTGGAGGGCACCTGGCATCTGGGGCAAGAAACACTGACGAAGATGGCGTCGGCTGATGCTTATGTACTCCAGCCACTCTGACGTCGGAGAGAAATGCGACATCAGCCGACGTCGGACCCAGACTTTGGAATCCGGCCGACCGAGGGCTGCCTGAGGCAGGACAACCCATATGTTATGACTGCAGTTGCATATCTATCTGACATCTACATTTATGGTAGGTACAAAACTGTACTATTCCAGCAATGATAACGTGATAAGTCACATGAGAACTATAGTAGCACACATGACTAACATGGCCATCATGCCACTCAACCTCTTAGAGTAGGAGAGCTGGACAAAGCTATACATAAAAGTGGGGCAAAGGCCCAAAAATAGAGACAATTTTTAAATATTGATCTTACAAACTTAGAAAGTTGATAGAACAATAGGTTTTTAATTAGCATGAATTTTCTGAAGGGTATGAATTCTGAAACTCCACTGTATCCCATTATTTTTTTAATTCATATCTTAATAATTTGCCACCAATATGCCAGAACACCACAACTTCATGAAAAGTGGACCAAAAATGTGAGGAAAAATCTGGGCATTCTGCAAAAATATGTCTAGTTGAGAGGTATGAATTGCTCATCTCCATGCGAAGGATAGCAAGTGCTACTATCAGTGCCTTACTAACAAGTCTTGGTCATGACTAGGTATATGCTCATAAGTGGAGTGAATGCATAGGGAGGATATCCCAAAGAATGCGTTCTTACACTTGATGTAGTAGGGGTTGTCACAGGCTTCCACCCTTTCTGTTCTTGTAATGTTATCACTCACTCTTGCACAGTCTCTTCTGCATTCACACACTCTCAGACATTTAGCGTTGACTCGTACACATGCTTACAGACTCTCTGCTGCATTCATGCAGGCAGACATTCTGCTGTCGCACACGCACTGCAGATTCTCGCATGCATAGCTAACTATCTAGTTTACACACATATACACTGTCTTATGCATACGCTCACGGACATTCTGCTTTTACGCATTCATGCAATAACCCACATGCATTCAGAACTGTAAATACACTCCCATACGTACACACAACAAAAAACGCCCGGCATACTGCTGGACTGTACATATTTTCATAGAGACGCCCAGATTATTTATTTATTTATTTATTTTTATTTTCATTTAAGAAAAAAAAAAACTTTTTTTTCCCCCCTGGCAAATAGTTGTTGAATGAGTGCAGATGCAAGTTTAAAAAGTATGGCCAGTACTATGAAGCAGCAGCGTACCCCCTCAAAACCGCAAGAAAAAAAAAGGACGTCACCTTAATAAAGCTGATCTGTGCATTTGAATGGATCGGCTTATTACGGTTAGATCTCTATCCTCCTGCTGTTTCGGTAAAAGGAATAAATAAGAAAAAAGAAATAAAGGCGGTTCCTGTCTCTGGCACCCTAACCAGATATCCCCCCCCCCCCGACTCTCATACACATGGACACATGCAGACATTCTGCTTACACACACTCATTCTCACATGCAGTCACTCATGCATCGGAAACTCTGTCATACACACATGTAAACAGCCTTTCCTGCATTCATACACTTATATCCTGCATTCACATGTACACTGTTGTTTCTCTCCTGCATTGCTAACTCTTTCCCATTCACGCAAACACAGCATATCCTGTGTTCACACAGACATACACACTGCTGCCATGCACAAACTGTATATTCCCTCATGTGTTGCTTGCTCTTGTTCAAGCACACACATTCACAGTCACTTCTGCATTCAAAAACACAAACCTACTGCTTTCATGGCCACATTCACGCACACACATGCAGACATGAAACCAAACACACTGTACAACTATACCCACACAGACACACACTCATTTCTTTTTTTATATGTTTGTGTGCCGCCAGTACTAAAGGATTCCACTACCCTGTACCACTGTGCGCCAGGTCGTTTGTGATCAGTCTGATGACGGGAAGGCAATACATTACATTGCTGCAGAAAATATGTAAAAGTGGAAATGGTCAAATAGCTTTGGTTTGTTCATTCTAAAAGTCTCTATATCTTAGGAAAACTTTTCCTCCTCATGCTGTTAGAATGTACAGTGGTTGGTTACATAACTCATGAAGCCATTCATCAGTGTTGCCCTGCTGTTACTGAAGCTGAACCTGTCACCACCTGAAATCTCCTGCTTAATCTGGTACCATTGCCAGTATCCCATGTACCCCTGTCCACTGTTGAAGTCATTCATTGTAATACTTGACCGTTGTTCTCCTTGAAATGATGTCCTTCAAGGATGCATCTGCAGTCATAACATATGGGTTGTCCTGCCTCAGGCAACCCTTTGGTCGGCCGGATTCCAAAGTCTGGGTCTGGCCTCGGCTGATGTCGCACTTTCCCCGACGTCAGAGTGTCTGGGGTATAAAAGCATCAGCCGACGCCATTTTCCTTGGTCTTTCTTGCCGCGCGGTGCCCGAAGCAGAAGCAGTTCGCAAGTGCCGGTCGGTCAGCTCCTGTGATTCAGCTACCGAAGACTTCGAAAAAGCTAAGTACCCCATTGGGGACTCTCTCTTGCCTCAGCCGATGTCAGATAAAGTAAATAATTGTTTAACTTGTGGGAAACAAATACCTCATAAGGATTTCCACTCTTACTGCCTCCCTTGCTTAGGCCCAGACCACGACGTCTCGGCCTGTTCAGCCTGTGCTTCCTTCAACCGACGAACTCTTAGACGTTGGTCGGAGTTTGCAGAGGAATTCTTTGGGGCTAATTTTGCATATACGATGCCGTTGGAGACTCCAACATCGCATTTGGTGAAAAAATGGAAGGACAAGGACTGACACTCGCGGCCCGCGGTTTCGGCTGAAACCACGGTTAGGCCTACCGCGAGTGACTCTGTTTCAGCCGAAACCAAGTGCTCGGTACTTCCTTTAACCGAATCCACTCAACCGACCACCGCGGCCCTGGAGGCCCCGGCTGAGTCGGCTACTGAGCTACCTACTGAAACCAGTGTCCAGGAAATGTCCGACACCATTCCTTTGGACAAGTCTACTCCTACACGTGGTGCAGCCAGACCCCCTGCTTCCATGTCCATTAAGGCTTTTTCCAGGGCTAAAGCTGCTAAACTGCCTAAAGCTTTGCCTCCCAAGACAACCTCTCACAGACCTTCTTCTAGTTCTCAGATCCTCAGCCTTGCAGAGGATCTTATCTCTTTAATAAGAGGGTTCTCAGACCACCACCAGACAAAAGGCCCAGGACTGAGCCCTCTGACCTACACTCTTCAGATGAGTCTACAGATGGATCTGTGTTGTCAGATCACCAGGAGGAGGCTTATTCGGCCTACAAGGATTCTGATGCTGAAGAATCTATCCCTTCGGCCTCCCCTCCTGAAGAGTTTTCCTTTGGTGAGACACTACACTCTATGAGAGAACATTTTCAATGGCAGGGTCAGGAATTCTCTGATTCTAGAAAGAGATTAAGGACCTTCTTGCATTTACCTAAGCATAGGCCCTTAGCTATACCTCCTGTGCTGAATGTTATTGATGATGTGTACAATGATGTTAGTACAGCCCCTGATTCTCTCCCTCCGGCACCTGCCAAACCTGATAGATACTACAGGGTCAGGGAATCTCATCTACATCTGTACAAGGCCCATTCTGCAGACCCAGATACTATTTGTCAGGGCCATAAAGGGGTTACAGCTGCCACTGCCAAAAATCCTCTACCTTCTGAAAGGGAGTCTAGAGCTTTAGAGAGTTGGGGAAAGAAGGTATATACTTCTGCAACTCTTTCCATGAGGGCATTAAATTGTCAATTTCATATGATACAGTACCAATTTCATATGATACAGTACCAAGAGTATTTGTTAGATGAATTACATAAGAAGCTTTCCTCTTCTGAACCCCTTGACCGTAAATCCCTTCAGGATCTGGTACATAACTCACAGCAAGTTAGTAATCATTTTTTGCAGTGTGGTTATGATGCACTGGAAGCTTCATGTAGGTCAGCTATGACTGGGGCAGTTATTCTTAGGCATGCCTGGCTGAAGGAACAATCTTTACCAGACCATGTTAAAGCTAAACTCCTGGATGCTCCAATGGAAAAACAAAAATTATTTGGTTCCTCGGCTCAGGAGGTCTTAAAGAAGTTTGAAGAAAAGGCAAAATCTGTGCAAACAGTTAAGGACTTTCTGCAAGTACAACCACCGAGATTCAGCAGAAGCTGGCCTACTAAGAATTGGTCCTTTCCAGACTCTGACAGATCCCAGAGGGGCAGGAACAGGCGTCCCAAAGGTAGAGGGCAAGCTAGAGGCTCCTACAGAGGCAGTCAGTGGCAGCCTACCAACCAGAGAGGTAGTGCAGGAACAGCAACAACAACTACTACACCTGGACAGACTCAATGACTTTCCTTTGATTCTGCCGACCAGGGCTCAATTGGAAGCACCATTGGGCGGAAAGCTTTCTTTATTCTCAAAAAACTGGCATTACATTACAAGGGACACATGGACACTGCAAATAATAGACAAAGGATACAGGTTCCACTTCCACACTTTGCCAAGAAGAAACGGAATGCCAAACCTGCCACCAAATCAGAGGGCAGAGGCTTTAAAGCAGATCAACAACTTAATACAAATGAAAGCCATAGAAAAGGTACCTCTTTCAGAACAAGGCCAAGGATTTTACTCCAGATTATTCGTTGTTCCAAGAAAAGAAAATCAATGGAGGCCTATTCTCGACCTGTCCACACTGAATACTTACCTCATTGTGCCAAAATTCAAGATGCTGACCCTACAGCAACTTCTTCCCATGCTGGTCAAGGAGTCTTGGCTGGTGACTCTAGATCTCAAGGAGGCATACCTGCATGTCCCTATTCGGCAAGGTTGCAGAAGACACCTCAGATTTCTTGCAGGATCAGAGCATTATCAATTCTCAGCATTGCCCTTTGGCTTATCTACTGCGCCCAGAGTATTCACGAAATGCCTGGCATCAGTAATTGCGCACTGCAGACTTCAGGGGATTCAAATATACCCATATCTGGACGACTGCCTTATACAAGCAGACAACAAGGAAAATTTGATAAAGGACTTGGACTATGCCATCCACCTATTACAGGCCTTGGGATACACAGTCAACATCCAAAAATCAAGACTTGTTCCATCCCAAAGGATAACCTTTTTGGGTGCAGTTCTAGACACAACCACCCAAATGGCCTTTCTCACAGAAGAAAAACAAAAACAACTTCCGGATTACTTCATGAATCTGACAAGACAAACTCAGCTAACTGCAAGGAAAATCCTGCAGGCCCTGGGTTACATGGCATCCTGCATAATTCTGATTCCACAAGCCAGGCTGCATATGAGAAAATTACAATGGTACCTAAGGAGTGTATGGTCTCAGCACAGTCACAGTTTGGAAACTTTGATACCAATCATTCCTTGCCTTCAAAAGGAATTCCTGTGGTGGGCTCAAGCCTGCCAGTCCAACAGAGGGTTGCCTTTCAACAAACCAAAACCAAAACAAACCATCACCACGGACGCTTCAGACCGAGGATGGGGAGCACACATGGAGAGCAAATGTATCCAAGGCCTATGGTCTCAAGGGCAGCTGCGCATGCACATAAACCAAAAGGAAATGCTGGCAGTGATACACGCAATCGAGGCCTTCAAACCTTTCCTCCATCAAGGCCACCTGTTAATAAGGACAGAACACCACAGTCATGTGGTACATAAACAAGCAAGGAGGCACGCATTCCTACCCTCTATGCAGGCTGGCCATGAATCTATGGGATCTATGCTTGAAACTCAGTATCCAACTACAGTCCCAATTCGTGCCAGGGAAATAAAATGCACTGGCAGACAGCTTAAGCAGAAATACCATGGACGCACACGAATGGATGCTGCACCCAGACATCTTTCTACTCATAACACAAGCATGGGGAAAGCCTGAGATAGATCTGTTCGCCTCGCCCCACAATCATCAACTGAAGACATTCTGCTCAAGGACATACCACCCACAAGCTTGGAGGGTGGACTCTCTCTCTTTCAGCATGAAAGCTCTAAAAGTCTATGCCTTCCCACCTCTCCCATTAATGTCCAAGGTTTTACTGAAAATCAGGGCAGAACAGCCAAGAGTGATTCTGATAGCTCCAGACTGGCCAAGGGAGCACTGGTACTCACTATTGAGTAGCATGTCACGGACGAAACCGTGGCCTCTCCCCCTATGGCCACTTCTTCTGACGCAGAACAATTTCAAGATCATGCATCCCAACTTGAAAACATTGCCGCTAACTGCCTGGAAAATTCCATAAACCCCCCTCAAAATAACTTATCACAGAGAGTAAAGGACATTATTATGGAAGCTCGCCGGCCTTCCACAAGGAAGACATACTCAGCAAAATGGAAAAGATTTCTCATTTGGAACACAACAAAAGGCTTAGATGTGACAGTGGCGAGCATGGCACATATTCTGGAATACTTAGCAGAATTGTTCCACAATGGCCTGTCCTATTCTTCCATTAAGATCCCTGCCTCAGCAATTTCAGCAGAATACAATGTTGATCCATTTATCTTCTCGCATCCTCTCCTCATGCAATTTCTGAGAGGAATCAAAAACATCAATCCTCCAAGGAGACCCCCTTTACCTACTTGGGATCTCAACTTTGTGCTGGAGAAACTAACACTTCCTCCCTTTGAACCAGCAGCATCGATGGATCTACAGTTTCTTTCTTGGAAAACTGCATTCCTTCTGGCCATAACTTCAGTAAGAAGAGTATCTGAGTTACAAGCTTTAATGGCAGTACAGCCATTTCTTATATTCCATCAGGACAGAGTTTCATTGAGAACCAATCCTACTTTTATGCCAAAGGTAGTATCTAGGGTATCCTTGAACCAAGCTATTCACTTGCCTACTTTCTTCCCAAATCCACAAAATAAAGGGGAAAAACTTCTGCACACTCTGGATATACACAGACAACTACGCTACTAATTGGACAGAACTAAAAGTTACAGAAAGACTGACCAACTCCTTGTAGCATATGCTGCTGGGGTACAAGGAAAAGCAATTTCCAAACAGACAATTTCAAAGTGGATAGGAAATTGCATTTGATTTTGTTAGTCCTTTCATGGAAAGACGGTTCCTGCAAACATTAGGCTTCATTCCACAAGGGCAACAGCCACCACTACAGCCTTCCTAAGAGGGGTGGCTACCAAGGACATTTTAGAAGCTGCTACATGGAGCTCCGTGCATACATTTGCCAAACATTACAATTTACCTTTGTACTCCAGATCCAGAGCAGGTTTTGCTACGGCAGTCCTGTAGGGTATCTTAACTACACCACCCTTTTCTTAGTACCTCCTCCCCCAGATTGGCTATGGTATTCTACCCATATGTTATGACTGCAGATGCATCCTTGAAGGACATAGTACAGTTTTGTACCTACCATAAATGTAGATGTCCGATAGGTATGCATCTGCAGTCAGGTTTACCCTCCCTCCTTCCCCTCTGTGGTATTCCTAGGGAGCTTACCCCTCCATTAGCTAGCTGTGGGATTTATTATGGTGTATTTGTTTGTGTATATATGTATATATTTTGGAAAAAGTTTGGAATTTTTTGCATTCCTCCAAATTTGGCCTTCCTAGAGGGCACCTGGCATCTGGGGCAAGAAACACTGAGGAAAATGGCGTCGGCTGATGCTTTTATACCCCAGACGCTCTGATGTTGGGGAAAGTGCGACATCAGCCGAGGCCAGACCCAGACTTTGGAATCCGGCCGACCGAAGGGCTGCCTGAGGCAGGACAATCCCATATGTTATGACTGCAGATGCATACCTATCGGACATCTACATTAATGGTAGGTACAAAACTGTACTTTGGCTGTAGGCTTGGGTATGACTTTGAGGCCCCCCCCCACTCGCATGCATCCAAGCTTCTGATACCCTTGGAACAGCTCTTTGGCATTGTGGCTGTGTTATCGTTTATTGGTCCCAAATGGAGCTATGATTTGTAGCTTGAAACTAGAGTTCCCCATTACTTTTCTTACCACTTACAATGTTATGTCCAGGGAAATGTCCTACAAAGCACAAACCTGGCTGAGTACATGGGGGGATCTTCAACATTTGCCTGAGCTGCCAGCAGATCACCCTAGCATAGCACCACATACTAAGTTCACATGCTCACTTTAGGGTCTGTATACAGTCCCAATAAATTAGACCCAATAACTGAGCATATGACACACACCAATGGATTCATGTCACGGGTCAGCTGAGGTCATGTATATATTTCCACTAAGTGGCTACAAATCAGTATAATTACCACTCACAACCACTATCATGTGGCATAGTCTATTTTTCAGTATCTTTAACGAAATCAATGTTCTGTGTATAATTTCCTGTCTGTCCTTTAGTCTTATATAACATCTATGTAAATTTTCATTCCTGCATATGTAAGCTGTATTCTCTTGTTGTAACAATACTTTGAATCTTGCAATTTAAATATGTACTTCTATTGTGTATTGGAGCTTTTCTCCTCGGGCCTCTACTGAAAACGGATATGTATCCAGTTAGACCAGCCCGGTTAACAAATGTAAAATAAATAAATAAATAAAAATAAATACAATTCTTATTTGCTCATGGAGAATAATTACATGCATTTCAAAGAGCAGTCAGCAGCAGTAACATGCATATTCTTATTTGATTACATTTTTTAGTACTACATGCTGTTAGAGAAGTGGAAAATGTATTCTTCCCACACATTACTCAAAAGGGACCCACACTATACAAAGGCATTTCATGGTTGGGAAACTTGCATCTACGACCATAAATACATTCCTGACTGCAACACCGAAACAGCTTTGTGTTATGTATTGCCATAACTCCAAGGAAAAGAATGCTCCATGTAAACAAAAAAACAAAAAAAAATTTTTTGTGGAAAAACATCTAGGTACCTTATTCTACATTCCCATGGCTCTGTAAGTTAAGTCATGCATTTCACCAAATTTCTGAAGTGTAAATGTTAATAGTAATGGTGTAATGTCCTGCTTTATGTGTAAAACTGATTGAATGTATCAAGTATCTTATTGGAATACATGCTAGCTATGTGGTGCACTATTCTACCTGAACTGTACTTATCTTAATCACAGATAAGACCCCCCCCCACCTCAGCTTTGCCTTTAATCCGAAGCACCATAACCCCTCAGCAAGAACCAGAGGTGGGGAGAGTTCACAGTAGTAAGCAGATGGATCCATTGTATGCGATTGTCTTATTACAGTTGCGGCAGCACCATAACCCCCAGCAAGAGGCAAAGAAAACAAAAACGAACAAAAGAATAAATAAAAATGGACTGGACAGTAATAAGCCAATCAATGCATTGCAACCGATCAGCTTATTACAGTGATATGTACATGCCCCAGCTGCACCATAACCCCTTTGCAAGAATCAACGCCAAAAAAAAAAAACGCAACGAACTGCACAGTAATAAGCTGATCGTGATATTGTAACCAATCTGCTTTTCACTGAGAGATCTGCATCCCCCTGCTCTGTCGTGAAATGCAGCACCATAACTCCTTTGCAAGAAGCAAAGGAAAAAAAAAGAAAAGGAACTGCACAGTAATAAGCCGGTCGTTAGATTGTAAGCGATCGGCTTAATGTCCTTCATGGATGCATCTGCAGTCGTAACAAATGGGTTGTCCTGTCGTCAGGCAGCCCTTCGGTCGGCCGGATTCCAAAGTCTGGGTCCGGCTTCGGCTGATGTCGCACTTCACCCGGCGTCATCTCTGCTGGTCTTCGGGTATAAAGGCATCAGCCGACGCCATTTTCCTCAGTCTTTCTTGCCGCGTGGCCAAGCAGAAGCTGTTCGCAAGTGCCGGTTGGTCAGATCCAGAGATTACTACTACCGAATACTACTTCGAAGACTTCTATAAAGCTAAGTACCCCGTTGGGGACTCTTTCTTGCCTCAGCCGATGTCAGAGAAAGTTAATAACTGTTTATCTTGTGGGAAACAAATACCTCATAAAGATTTCCACTCCTATTGCATACATTGTTTAGGCCCAGACCACGACGTAGCAGCTTGTCTAGCCTGTGCTTTTAACCGACGGACGCTTAGACGTCGCTCGGACTTTGCTGAACAGATTTTCGGCTCCAATTTTGCCTACATTATGCCGTCGGATCCTCCGACTACGCAAATAACCAAAAAACGCAAAGAAAAGGACCGACACTCGCGGTCGCGGTTTCGGCGAAACCGCGGTTAAGCAAACCACGAGTGTCTCGGTTTGCGAAACCGAGCAAGCGGTTCTTTCTTCAGCCGATAACTTGCCTTCTACCGAGGCCTCTTCTAACCTGGTAGAAACGGCTTCTGAAATCCAACCTTCTGTTGTGATTTCGCAGGATTTATCAGACACCATTCCCCTAGATATTTCTACCCCTGCACGTGGAGCTGCTAGGCCTCCTCCAGCTATGTCTATTAAGGCCTTTGCCAGGGCTAAAGCAGCCAAAGCATCAAAACCTGTGCCTGCCAAGCCCCCCTCTCACAGGCCCAGCACCAGCTCCCATATGCTTTCTTTGGCAGAGGATCTCATCTCTTTGATTCGTGGAGCCCAGCCTCATCCAGACAGGGCCTCTCTCCCTCCTCCAGAAAAGAGGCCTAGAGCAGAGCCCCCTGAGCCAGTAGCCACAGATTATTCCTCTGATGACTCAGATCATACAGACCCTCCTGAGGCTTCTTATTCTCCTTACGAAGACTCTGATGCTGAGGAGTCCATCCCTTCAGCCTCTCCTCCTGAGGAATTTTCCTTTGGGGAAACCTTGCATGCTATGAGGGAACAATTTCAGTGGCAGGGCCAAGATTTCTCAGACTCTAGAAAAAGGCTTAGGACCTTTCTACATTTGCCACAGCATAGGCCTTTAGCTATACTTCCAGTTCTTTCTGTTGTTGATGATGCATTTAATGATGCTTGCTCTGCTCCTGATACTTTACCTCCGGCTCCTGCTAAGCCCGATAGGTACTACAGGGTTCGGACACTCATCACCACTTATATAAGGCTCCTTTTGCAGATCCAGAGACTATCTCCCAGGGCCCTAAAGCTGTAGCAGCTACTTCTAAAACCCTCCCTCTGAAAGGGAATCCAGGTCCTTAGAGAGATGGGGTAAAAGTTTACACCTCTGCTACTTTGTCAGCTAGAGCTTTGAACTGCCAATTTCATATGATTCAATATCAAGAGTTTATGCTTGACCAGTTGACTAAAAAGCTGTCCTCAGAAGAATCTATAGATAAAAAGTATGTTCAAGAAATGTTACATAACATACAGCAGGTTAGTAACCATTCTTTAAAATGTGGCTATGATGCACTGGAGGCTTCCTTTAGATCAGCCATGACTGGCACAGTTATCAGGAGGCATGCATGGTTGAAAGAACAGGCATTACCAGACCATGTAAAATCTAAGCTTTTGGATGCACCTATGGGCAAGGTCAATTTATTCGGTGCCCCCGCACAGCAGGTACTAAAAAAGATGGAAGAGAAAGCAAAATCTGTGCAACACCACAGTTATGTGGTACATCAACAAACAGGGAGGCACACACTCATACCCTCTATGCCGGTTGGCACTGGACCTATGGGATGTGGCTCTGAGCTACAACATTCATTTACAGGCAATTTATGTACCAGGGAAGGAAAACATTCTAGCAGACATATTAAGCAGAACTACAACAGATGCCCACGAATGGATGCTGCATCCGGACATTTTCAAAACCATCACAAGAGAATGGGGATTACCACAAATAGACTTGTTTGCATCCCCTTTCAATCACCAGTTGAAGAAATTCTGCACAAGGACTTACCACCCACTTGCTTGGAAGGTGGACTCCCTATTCTTCAGTTGGAAAAGCCTGACAGCATACGCATTCCCACCACTACCTTTGATGCACAAGGTGCTTCTCAAGATCAAAGAGGAACGTCCGAGGATCATTCTGATAGCCCCAGACTGGCCAAGACAACATTGGTATCCACTGCTGAGGAGCATGTCCCGGGAACAAATATGGACACTGCCCCTGATCCCATTACTGCTGACACAGAACAACTACAACATTCTACATCCAAACCTAAAAACTCTGCAGCTAACTGCCTGGAACATTACATAACAGCAATTAACCCAAATTTATCCCAAAGGGTTAAAGACATAATCCTGGAGGCTCATAGACCTTCAACAAGAAAGAATTATGCAGCAAAATGGAAAAGATATCTCATCTGGAGCACTGCAAAGAGGCAAGATGTGACACTGGTGAACATAGCCAACATCCTGGAGTACTTGGCGGAGCTCTTCCATACAGGCCTGTCCTATTCCTCCATCAAGATACATGCATCAGCTATTTCAGCAGAGTACAGCTTGGATCCTCCTGTCTTCTCGCATCCTCTGCTCAGACAGTTTCTTAGAGGAATTAAAAATGTAAAACCTCCCAGGAAACCTCCACTGCCAGCATGGGACTTGAACTTTGTGCTAGAAAAACTGACTCTTCCTCCTTTGAACCAGCAGCAACAGCAGAATTACAATACTTATCCTGGAAGACTGCTTTCCTGCTGGCAATAACTTCAGCAAGAAGGGTCTCTGAACTACAGGCATTAATGGCAGTGCAACCCTTCCTAATCTTCCATCAAGACAGAGTGTCCATGAGAACAAATCCTACATTTATGCCTAAGGTTGTGTCCAGAGTATCTTTAAATCAGGCTATCCACCTTCCTACATTCTTCCCCAACCCACAGAACAGGGGAGAAAGGCTCTTGCATACCTTGGATGTACACAGACAATTACGCTACTACCTGGACAGGACAAAAAACGATAGAAACACTGACCAGCTTCTGGTAGCATATGCAGCAGGAAAGGAAGGAAAACCAATTTCTAAACAGACAATCTCCAAATGGATAGGAAATTGCATTAGATTTTGTTACTCCTACCATGGAAAGAAAACTCCAGAGAACATCAGGCCTCACTCCACAAGGGCTACAGCCACTACCACAGCTTTCTTACGAGGAGTGGCTAACAAGGACATTATAGAGGCTGCTACTTGGACCTCCGTGCATACATTTGCCAAGCATTATAACTTACCTCTATACTCTAGATCCCGTGCTGGTTTTGCCACTGCTGTTTTGCAAGGGATCCTAACTACACCATAATCTCTTCTCATTTCCTCCTCCACTAGTTTAGCTATGGTATTCTACCCATTTGTAAAGACTGCAGATGCATCCTTGAAGGACATAGTACAGTTTTGTACCTACCATAAATGTAGATGTCCGAGAGGAATGCATCTGCAGTCAGGATTACCCACCCTCCTTCCCCTCTGAGGTACTCCTAGGGTATTTGCCAATCTTCAGCTAGCTTGGGGGGGATCTATTATGGTGTATTTGTTTGTATATATGTACATACATGCTTATTTTATGTGTTTGCTCTCTACTATTTGGAAACTTTGGCATTTATCCAAATTTAGCCATCCAAGAGGGCACCTGGCATCTGGGGCAAGAAACACTGAGGAAAATGGCGTCGGCTGATGCCTTTATACCCGAATAACTGCCGCAATGACGTCGGGTGAAGTGTGACACCAGCCGAAGCCAGACCCAGACTTTGGAATCCGGCCGACCGAAGGGCTGCCTGACGACAGGACAACCCATTTGTAAAGACTGCAGATGCATTCCTCTCGGACATCTACATTTATGGTAGGTACAAAACTGTACTTTTTATGGGAAGGTACAAAGGAATATTTGAAGGAATTCATGGTTTATTTAAACAACACAACTCATTTTTTATCATTCACACATACTGTTGGTGAAAAAAGCATCAACTACCTTGACATCACAGTTAGCAAAGTTGCACAAGGTTTTAAGTCTAGGATTTTACGTAAGGAGACATGGTGTAATGGGTATCTACATTTTGATAGTTATCACCCTTTTCATCAAAAAAGGAGCCTGATTAAAGGGCAGGCTGTAAGGTTAGCAAGGATGACTTCAGACTTCGAAGACTTATTCGAAGAATTTGTTTTCCTAGGTGAAAAATTTATAGAGAGGGGGTACCCGAAAGCTTTGGCCGGTGGAATTTTAGAGGAAGTATATAATGGTTGGGGGACGAAATTTAAGTCACTACTGGGTAAACCTTTTAAGAAAATAGAGGAACCTGATGAGGAAAAAATAAACTACCAAGGGACATGTATAACTGAATTTAATGGTTTCTCTGAAGAATTTACTAAAATTGTGGAAACCAATTGGTCTATATTAAAGACCAACAAGGAAGTACATGAAGCAGTAGGTAATAGACCCCATTTCACTTACAAGATAGGTACTAATTTTAAAAGAATGTTCGAGAGGGACGGAAGTTATGGTAACATCAAAAAAGCTACTAATTCCTGTGGTAGATGTGGACAATGTACCCATATTTATAAAAAAGAATTTATAAAATTAAACAACGGTTTGGGAAGTATAGTTTATTTCTGTAAGGACAACTGTCACACAAAGATGTTAGTTTACTTAGCTATTTGCACACAATGTTTGTCTTTTTACGTAGGGAAAACTGAAAGGGCACTAAAGGATAGGATTTACGAACATATGAATGACAGGGTTAAAAAGGAAACCAGTGCCCTTTACAAACATTCAGCCGCTTGTAGTTCATTCAAAGGCTTTGAATTTGGGATTATTGACTTGGTCA
This sequence comes from Protopterus annectens, assembly GCF_019279795.1. Lineage (NCBI taxonomy): Eukaryota > Metazoa > Chordata > Ceratodontiformes > Protopteridae > Protopterus > Protopterus annectens. The sequence goes on from NC_056731.1 coordinate 461,275,957, forward strand.
AAAATGATTTTGGGGGGGTGATTTGAAGAATACATTACCTTATAGGGAAGTGAGATGGCAGTTGAGACTAAAGGCTAACATTTTTCCTGGTTTGAACGAATATATTAGTATTAAAGCTATCTTAGTTGATAAAGCAGGGAAAGTATAAAAAATTTCATTCCTGTCTATAGTTATTAAATGCAACACATACATATAAATATATACAAAACAATTTTTTGTATAAAGCAATTCTATTAAGTTTTTAATAATTTATTGTTTGTGTATAAAAAAACTCTTTAAAATCAACATGGAAGTGTTTTAAATTTTATTAACATTGTTACTGCACATATTAGTGTGATAGATTAATTCTGTTCAGATGTTTTTAAAAAAATTTCAACTTTATTGATTGATTGAGACAATTAAGGGTAGTATAAATATAGGAGTGGTGCCATTACAATTTTGTCTGATTAAGTCTATACTGGTAGACGAAAGCACTTACTATCTGTTGTTGGAATAAAGAATTATTTATCTTCCTTGGTGACTTGGAACCTCTTTTTGTCTTCTACAGTCGATTCAGGATTATTGGTGTGTTTTGTGCCACAACTATATATTAAGCCATCCTCCGCTTCAAAGACTAAAGCAGCTCTAAAGACAAAGAAACAAGTACAGCATTCTCCAACTCAGACTTCCATGCCTAAAAAACAGATGCTCAAAATGGCCGAAGACCTAATTACTTTGGTCAGGGGCTCCCATCCACCTCCTGATAAGAGACCTAGGCAAGAGACTGGGTATGATTCTTCTGATCAGGTATCTATTTCCTCTGATTCCTCTTCTGAACAGGATTACTCCATGCTTCCCTATGAGGATTGTGATGCTGAGGAATCCATTCCTTCAGCCTCTCCTCCTGAGGATTATTCTTTTGGGGAAACCCTGCATACTGTGAGGGAGCATTTCCACTGGGAGAGCCAAGATTATTCTGAATCTAAGAAAAGGCTCAGAGACTTTCTGCTTCTTTCTCAGCACAGACCCCTTGCTATTCCACCTGTTCTAGACATTGTAGATGTATTTTCAGAGTCCGGCCTGTCCCCTGACTCTTTACCCCCTGCACCTGCTAAGCTAGACAGATACTACAGGGTCCCGGATTCTCATAAATTCCTATATAAAAACCCCGCTGCTGACCCAGAAACTATCTCTCAGGGTCCCAAGGAGGTTAAAGCTTCCACTGCAAAAAACCCTGTCCCCTCTGATAGGGATTCTAGGGCAGTTGGGGGAAAAAGTCTACACTTCTGCTACCCTGGCTGTAAGGGCTTTAAATTGTCAGTTTCATATGTTTAAATATCAGCAATATTTAATGTCACTGCTTAAACAGAAAATGTTGACAAATACTGAATGTTCAGAGAACAAGGAATTGCAGGATTTATTGCATGCAACTGAACAAGTGTGAAAGCATACTTTGCAATGTGGTTATGATTTACTGGAGGCCTCTTGCAGGGCTGCTGTTAACAGGATCTGCCTGATCATGTTAAAGCAAAATTATTGGATACACCATTGCAGCATGATACTTTGTTTGGTACTAAAGCAGAAGAGGTGTTGAAAAAAATGGAGGATAAAGCAAAATCCATGCAGATAGTCAAAGATTTCTTACAGGTATAGCCACCCAGGTTCAGCAGGAACTGGCCTTCTAAAAATTGGTCCTTTCCAGTGTCAGACAGACCACAAAGAGGACAGATACAGGCGTCCCAGAGGCAGATCTCCGCCCCAAGGCTTCATACAGGCCTAAACAGAGTTGGGTGCTCCTATCTCCAAAAGTGGAGAAGACAAATCACAACCTTACAGGAAACGGTCACAATGACTTTCCTCTGCCAGTTCCAAGCAGTTTTCTTTTGACAGCCCCCTTAGGGGGAACACTAGCACTTTTTTCATCAAATTGTCAAATGGTTACCCAAGGCAAATGGGTCTTGAACATAGTGTCCCAAGGCTACAGGTTCTGTTTTCACACTCTACCAAGGTCAAAGGGCATGTCAGACCTGCCACACAATCAGTGGGCAGAGGCACAAAAGCAAATTACAGTCCTCATGGACATGAGGGGCATTCAGCAAGTACCACAACAAGAGCAGGGGCAAGGATTTTACTCCAGACGTTTCTTAGTACCCAGGAAGGACAAAACCTGGTGACCAATACGGGACCTGTCTATACTAAATAAGTTTCTGGAAGTTCCAAAATTCAAAATGTTGACTCTACAGCAGCTACTGCCCATGCTGGGCAAGAGGGCTTGGCTCGTAACTTTGGACCAAAAAGAGGCATATCTGCATGTCCCAATCGGACAATCTTGCAGAAGATACCTCAGATTCATACCTGGCTCAATGCATTACCAATTCTCTGCACTGCCCTTTGGCTTATCTACCGTGCCCAGTGTTTTCACAAAATGCCTGGCACCAGTAATTGCATTTAGCAGACAAAAAGGAATTCAAATATATCCCTACTTGGACGACTGCCTAATTCAAGCAGAGAACAGACACTCTTCTAAAACATCTGGCGTTTGTAAAAAGATTACTAATTGGCCTAGGGTACACAGTAAATGAAAATAAATCAAAACTAGTGCCCTGTCAAGAGATAATATTCATGGGTGCAAGCTTAAATACAACTGCCCAGATGGCTTATCTCACGCCAGACAAGCAAAAGCAACTGACTTCTTACTTCAAGAAATTGGCAACAAAAAAAAAACACTTATCTGCAAGGAAAATCCTGCAGGCCTTGGGTTTCATGGTATCCTGCATTCTACTAATTCCATATGCCAGACTGCATATGAGGAAACTAGAATGGTATCTGAAAAGGGTTTGGACTCAGCATTGCAACAGCCTGGAGACAGTAATTATACTCATTCCCTGCCTACAACAGGAGTTTCACTGGTGGGCTGAAGCCTGTCACCACAAGAAGGGTCTGCCATTCAGTTTACCCACAGCAAGACAGACACTGACAACGGATGCATCAGATTATGCCTGGGGGGCCCATATGGTAGAAAATGTATTCAGGGCACATGGCCTACAAACCAAATGCATCTTCGCATCAATAAAAAAGAGATGCTAGCTGTTCAAAATGCCCTGACAGCTTTCAAGGACCTGCTTCAACCAGGACAGTTACTGATAGACAGACAACACTACGGTCATGTGGTACATAAACAAGCAGGGAGGTACACCTTCCTACCCCTTCTGCAGACAAGCAATGACCTTATGGGATACAGCATTGGCTTTTCAATTTCACCTGCAAGCACAATTCCTGCCAGGAAAAACAAATACTCTGGCAGACGAACTAAGCAGAAACCTCATGGATCCCCACTGGATCCATAAGTCGTGAGCATAATAATAAGGAAATGGGGATGCCCAGACATAGATCTATTTGCCTCCCCTCACAACTGTCAATTGCCGAGATTTTGAACAAGGATTTATCACAAGCAAGCATGGAAAGTGGATGCCCTATCATTCAGCTGGAAAAATCTAACAGCATATGCTTTTCCCCCCACTGCCTCTCCTTCCCAGAGTACTCCTAAAGGTCAGAGAAGAGAAGCCAAAAATGATACTTATTGCACCAGGCTGGCCACGCCAGCACTGGTACCCAATCCTAAAGAGCTTGTTTCAAGGTCCAGCATGGATATTGCCTCAAAGTTCTCACTTGCTGACCCAACAAAACAATCAGATCCTGCACAGCCAACTCAGAATCTTAAATCTGGCAGCATGGCAGATAATGTAGCCATTCAGAACACTCCTCTTTCAAAAGCTGTTATGGATGTTATCTTGGAGGCCAGGAGGCCCAGTACCAGAAAATCTTATGCAGAAAAATGGAAGAGATTCTGTGCTTGGAACCAGGAACAAGGCATTGACACGTGTGTACCAAATATCCCTCATAGATTCATAGGTTCATACTAGGCTATCTGCCCAAGGGCATTTATAAGCCTAGCCAGAGTTTTGTGGCTTTCGCCACCCCTTTAGTTTGGAGGATACTATGCCCATTATTTTGCTGTGCCTCTGTCAAGCAGTGACACTGAGATAATCCCTGGGGTATATCTGCGATCTCCCATCCATTGGTCAAGATTTCTCTTGAACAAAGCCAGCGAGGTGCTCTGCCTCACATGTACTGGGATTTTGTTCCACAGCATAGGGAGTCTCTGGGTGATGAATCTGTCCCTCTAGCACGTCCTATTAATAACCGTGTCAAGGTTTAAGTCTCCCGCCCTTGTAGTTCTGAGGGATCTAGATTTTTTGAGGTGAAGCATGTTCATCAATTCTGGGTTTGACATGGCCTTGTATGTCAGGCACAGGTCACTTCTGAGCAGACGGTAAGCGACTGAGTCGAGCTGAAGTTACTTCAGTCGTGCAGCATAGGACATATTTTTGAGACCCTTTATCCTTTTGGTGAGGAACTTTTGGGGCCTTTCCAGTTGCTGCAGGTGTCGTGTCGGATACATTCCGAATGGGGCATTGTACTCGATCATTGGCCTGATGAGTGATGAGTACAGGGGGACGATGACTTCCCTTGATCTAGATGCGAATCCCTTCATGATCAGGTGGGCAATGTAGAAGGTCTTCCTAACTACTTTGGCAACGTGAGTATCAAATGAAAGGTTACTGTCAACCTGGCTACCCAGATCCCTGATAACCTCTTCTGTGCTTAGTGGGTTGCCGCCTATATGGTAGCTAGGGGTAACCTTGTTTTTCCCGAAGGGTATGACTATGCATTTTTTGGCGTTTAACTTTAGGCCATGGTTCTGGCACCAGTTTTCCGTTTCTATAAGACCCTTCTGAAGGATATCTGTGTCAGATGTGTTCTCAACTATGGCGCCCAGTTTGCAGTCATCTGCAGATTTTGTCAGCCATAATCCTCCTGTGTTTGCTTGTACTTCTGAAAAGTAGATGCCGAACAGGAGAGGGCCCAGGACTGAGCCCTGTGGGACACCACTTGTGACAGGCTTTGAGTCTGACATGGCGCCAGCAACTCTGACCCTGTGGGTTCTGTCACTTAGCCAATTTGCAACCCATCTTGTGACGTATGGGTTTACATTTAAGCTGATGAGTTTTTCAATGATACCTGAGTGGGGTATTGTGTCGAAAGCCTTTGCCAGGTCGAGGTAGGCTGTGTGGACTGCCTTTCCTCATCAATGGCCTTGGTGACTGTTTCAAAAAAGTCCACCAGGTTTAAAAGGCATGATCTGCCCTTGACAAAGCCAAACTGGGTCGGATCCAAAGTCTGCAAGTCTCCTATGTCTTTATTTATGAGTTCCATTATGATCCTCTCCATAGCTTTGCAGATCAAGCTTGTCAAGCTGATGGGACGGTAATTTCCCGGGTCGGTGGAGGCCCCTCCTTTGTGAAGTGGGACCACAGTTGCCATACGCCACTCCTTAGGCACGTATCCTGAGGTGAGGCTAAGATTAAACAGCTGCTCTAACTGCGGGTTTAATTCCTCATTGAGTTTGTGGAGCACACATCCGGGGACACCATCTGGTCCCATGGATGCTGTGTTTTTTGCCTTGGAGAGAGCAGTTCTCACCTGAGCGTTTGAGATGTTTGGGGGGCTATAATTCTCTGGTATAGATATCTCACCTTTTGGGGGGGAGGGGGGGGAGAAGTTTGCACTGAACCTGTCAGCCAGTATGTTGGCAATGTCTGTAGGTTCAGTAATTTTTACATAATTTTGAACTAATTCTGAGCATATCTGGGAGTTTCCTCCCAGGTTTCTAACATAGCTAAGGGAAGGCCTTATGATTGTCCTTTGAGTCCTTGGCGACTTTTCTCTCAAAATTTGCCTTGGATGATTTTATGAGAGATCTTAATTTTTTACTTATAATGATCAAGGGTGTTTTCCCTTTTAAGGATTTTGCTGTATCTTGTAGTAGCTTCCTCCTTTTGTTGTAGAGCTTGTTTATGGCTGGGGTCCACCAAACTGGACGCTTGCCTTTGGTACAAAGGGTCTTTGTTTTGTTTGGGATTGCCTGATCCATGCAGTCCTGTAGGTGCTGGTAGAAGGCATTTGTAAGTGATTCAGCGGCTTGAGTAATGGTTTCCGCAGTCTCTGGGGCTATAAAAGAGACCACACTAGCCTTTAGAAGTGTGAAGTCGGCTTTTGAGAAGTTCTTCACTGTGGTCTTTATCTCAGGTCGGGGCGGGATGTGGACTTCCAGTGAGATTAGTTTATGGTCTGATCTCACCAGTGAAGGGTATACTTCCGGTGTTGAACATTGTGACCCCATGTTCGTGATGATGAGATCTAGTATGTTATCTCCTCTTGTGGGAATGGTGACTAGTTGTTCCATGGCATTTGAGTTTATGAACTCTAGGAACCTTTGGGCTAGAGTAGTGATCCCAGTCTATATTTGGGTAGTTGAAATCACCTAGTATGATGGTGTTTGGAGATACATTTATCCCCTCCAGTGTTTTCAGGAAAGCTATGTGAGGTTCCTGAGATTGAGAGGGTGGCCTGTAACATGCTAAAAATTGCAGAGCAGTCTTGCCTGTGGTTAGTTGCACCTGGATGGTCTCCGATGCATCGTGCGTTGCCACCAACCTTGAGGTGTGGGTGTTCTTGATGAATATAGACACCCCCCCCCCCTTTCTTGGTGTTGTCCGGATTTTGGGGCCGGAACGCATGATAAGAAGTAAAGCCTGATAGTGCCGGGGTGCTCTTGGGAGCCTTGAACCAGGTTTCAGTCACAGCACAGGCATCGATGTTCTCCATACTGAGAAGGGCCTCGAGTGCGTGCATCTTGAGGTTGAGACTTCTGGCATTGAGCAGCATTACCCTTAGTTTTTTTCCTTTTTTGTGTTCTAGGATGGTAGGATTACAATTTGAGCCTTGCCTTAAAAAGGCACTATGGGGGTGGCAAGAGCCTTTGCCAATATCCGGAAGCCCAGGGGTGACAGGTGCAAGCCGTCCCTTGCGAAGCAGCGTGGCTTGTCCAGCATGTCATCCCAGGCAAACAGATATTGGATCCCCTTTGAATGACACCAGAGTTTAAGCCAATTATTAAAGCTGATCATCTTGTCTCTATTGTGGCATCATTCTTGGTGAAGGTAGGATACTGCTCAAGGTCAGGGTCATACCTGCCTGGGCTACATAATCAGAGAGCTCCTCTATGTCTCTCTTCATGTAGTCCAAGGAGGTACGTCTCGGGTCGTTCACACCAGCGTGGACAATGACAGAGTCGTACTTGTACCTGCTGTTGAGAGACCTGAGTGCTTGCGTTATGTGGCGGATTCTAGCGCCCGACAGGCAGCTTACTGTGACCTTTTCCTTGTTCAATCTGGTGAGCGGGACGTCAGTGTGTCTGACTATGGCGTCACCAATGACGAGTGCGTCTGGCATTGTGTTTGGCCTTAAGGGCTGTGACTGTTTGGCACACTGACTATGTGGTCTGTGTGTTGCATGTGTTGTGTCCTGAGGTGGCAGTTGTTTGGGTGTCTGCTTTGGTGGCCTCTGCTGTTTTGGTAGATTTTTGATCAGAGCCTCCGAATATGTCTTTGTGTATTTATGTGTATGATTTGAAGTTGTGATAGTACTATGTGAGACTGGGTTTGTGGTGTGTGTGGTTACCTTCTCCTCCTGTCTGGTCTTACCAGTCCTATGTTGAGAGAGCTCAGCCTCCAGTTTGGCTGTATAGTTGCATCTCTCGCATATATTTGTGTTTTGTGGGAGAAGGAGAGGGTTGTCCGTGTACATGAGACAATTGTAACATTGCCTCAATATTCCCAGATTCACCAGCTGAGCAGGAGAGGACACTAGCAACTGATCCCTCGACATGCTAGAAGGAATAGACAAGGACTTTAAAAGACTCCGGGGGATGTGGGTGATCGAATGGGGTTTTTGGCTGGTGGGGTACTATGTATAATAAAAGTGCAATATGAAGTAAAAAAGTACTTTAGGAGCAAGTGCTAGGCTTTACATATAGAGAATATTCTACTTAGGAATCCAGTAGAGTTGAGCTTTTTAGATATAGAATATGCTGGTTAGATCAGCAGTACAGTTCAGGGAAGGCTGTTTTAAGGGAAAATTTGAAGAGTGGACTTTAGGTAGCCCGAATAGTTTAACCTTGATTAACCGCCGCTGCTCTTGTGTGCTCCTGTAGCAACTCCGCGCTAAAGTGTGCTTTATAGCAGGGGGCTGGAAAAAACAGGAAATGACCCAAAATGGCCAATGAATTACCAGTTGCTGTCTCTAACCACTCCTCTGAGGACAAACAGGCAGCTCAGTACTCCCCACTCTCACTGGTGAGTAAAGAAACTTCCCTCTGGCCACACAAGAAAATGGAGGAACACAGGAACCAAATACAAAGCCCAGGGATCAGCAAATCTGATCACTGTAACAACTAGCTAGGAAAGTTAGGAAAGCAGAAGTATTTTTTTTTTTTTAGTTTTTTTTACACACACAGACAGAAAATACAGTAAATGCTTGTTTTTTCGACTAAATGCTATCAAAGGCTAGTACACTTGAGTGTATTAGCCTGTTTGTTAACTTATAAGCAAAACTTTAGCTAAGAAGTGCAGTCAACAAATTAAGCTCAGAAAAACAGAGAAAACAGGTAATATAACAATAATATAAGCACAAACAGTGGTCGAAATGCACAAAAGGTCAAAAAAAGCAATAAAAATGCTTAAAAATACTTAGAATCAAGAAAGTCGCTTTTTCTGCTCTCTGCTGCCTTAGGAACTCTGCAGGGGACCACGAGGAGCTATGCCAAGTTCTCAGATTTTACAATACCTAACTGAGATGCTGAACAAAGGCCTTTCTTTCTCATCAATTAAGATTCATGCCTCTGCCATTTCAGCCCATTACAATACGGAACCAACTATCTTTTCTCATCCTTTAATAAAGCTGTACCTCAGAGGGGCCAAAAACATTAGGCCTCTAAGGAGAGCACCGATTCCGGCCTGGGACCTCAATTATGTTTTGGAAAAACTCTCACTGCCTCCTTTCGAGCCAGCATCAACAGCAGATATAGAATTCTTATCATGGAAAACAGCTCTGCTCCTAGCAGTAACCTCTGCAAGGTGAATCTCGAAGTTACAAGCACTCATGGCTGTGGAACCTTTCATCATTTTTCATTCAGACAGGGTTTCTCTGAGAACAAACCCTACATTTATGCCTAAGGTGGTGTCCAGTGTAGCCCTCAGCCAAACCATTCACTTGCCTAACTTTTACCAAATCCACAGAACAAAGGTGAGAAAATTCTGCATTCTTTGGACATACACAGGCAGTTGCTCTTCTGTTTGGACAGAACTAAAGCTTTCAGAAAGACTGAGCAACGTTTTAGTGTCATATGCTGCAGGATCACAAGGAAAGGCGGTCTCAAAACAGACTATTTCTAAATGGATAGGCAATTGCATCCGTTTCTGCTATTTTCAACATGGCAAATCAGTGCCTAAGGGCATTAGGCCTCATTCCACCAGAGCAGCAGCCACTTCAGCAGCCTTCCTCAGAGGAGTACCAACCAAAGATAGCTTGGAGGCTGCAACTTAGAGTTCAGTGCACACCTTTACAAAGCACTACCACTTGCCTCTCTACTCTGTCTAGAGCAGGCTTTACCACTGCAGGTCTATAGGGCTTCATAGCCTCTCCTAATCCTATTTAGCCCAGCCACCCATCCTCAGCTTTGGAATTCTACCCAAGAGTAATGACTGCAACAGTGAAACACTGTGAACATAGTACAGATGTCCTTCAAGGATGCAACTGCAGTCCTGACATATGGGTTGTCCTGCCTCAGGCAGCCCTTCGGTCGGCCGGATTCCAAAAGTCTGGGTCCGGTGTCGGCTGATGTCGCCCTTTCCCGGACGTCAGAGCGCCTGGGGTATAAAAACGTCAGCCGACGCCATCTTCTTCAGTCTTTCTTGCCGCGTGGCGCCCGAAGCAGAAGCAGTTTGCAAGTGCCGGTCGACCAGCTCCTGTGTTTTCAGCTACTGAAGTCTTCAAAAAAGCTAAGTATCCCGTTGGGGACCTTTACTTGCCTCAGCCGATGTCAGATAAAAGTGAAAAAGTTAATAATTGTTTAACTTGTGGGAAACAAATACCTCATAAGGATTTCCACTTTTACTGCTTACCCTGCCTAGGCCCGGAACACAATGTCTCGGCCTGTGCAGCTTGTGCCTCTTTCAATAAATGCACTCTTAGGCGTCGGTCAGAGTTTGCACAGGATTATTTTGGGGAAGATTTCTGTTATGCCGTTGGAGCTTCCGACAACACATTTACCTAAATAACAGAAGGATAAGGACAGACTCCTGCGGTCTCTGCCGACACCAAGTAGATGTTAGAGTGTATTCACTGTTGCAGTCCAGGTTACCCACCCACCATCCCCCTTCTCTTTGCTGGGACTTATCTGCACTTCTCTTTTTAGTGTATTTGCTTGTAGATGAAGGAAATGTTATTTTTTGTGCATGCATTTCTTATTGGCATATTTTTCAGCCTACCAATTTGGGGAATCTGACATCTGGGGCAAGAAAAACTGAAGAAAATGGCGTTGGCTGCATCTTTTATACCCCTGGCGCTCTGACGGGGAAGAGGCGACAGCAACCGACGCTGGACCTAGACTTTGGAATTCTGGCCGACTGAGGGTAGCCTGCCAGCAGGATAACCCAAGAGTAATGACTGCAACAGTGAATACACTCTAACATCTACATTTATGGTAGGTACACAACTGTACTTTTCTGTCATGCCTTTAGTCCACGAGTTCTTCAGGAAAGGAAGAAAAAAATTGATTTTGAAGGGACTTCTGAAACCCTCCTTCGAGGAGGGTCTGGAGAGTGCTTTCAGCTCTAGGGCAAAATCCACAAAAGCAAAAAAGCGATATCCGGCTCCATCAAAGTCTGCTTCGACATCCTCGGCTCCATTGTCCTCGGGGCTGCAGGAAGTGTCAGTTGTTATGGAACCTGCTTTGGCTCTAATCTTCTTGGAACCTGTTTGGAGCTGATCGCCTAGCATTAGGCCAGTATCCCCTCCTCGCAGATCCCCTTCAGAGAGGAGGTCTTGATCTCCTTCTCTATCCTCCAAATCTTCCAGGATGTTATCAGATGTGGACGTCGATAGTGGTGCAGAGACGACTTCACTCACCGGTACTGACAAAATTTTTCTCGGCTCCGACCCACTTGGCTCCTGAGCTGGTCCCTCAACCTGCTTCAATACTTCCTCCTCCGAGCCCATCTCAGCTTTCGGAGCCGGAGTGCTCGGCTCCGTGTGATGTCCCTTGGTCGGTTCTGACAGCCCCTCCTGGCATATCTGTTCCGACGTCTGCTCCAACCCTGTAAGCACCGTCCACGGGGTTCAGGATTCAGTATTTTTTGGTTGGACCTGAGGGAGAGGCTTCGGAACACCTGTTGGCGCTTCGGCACGGGGAAGTCTGACACCTGTCTTGGTTTCGGAGGCTGGTCTTTCGGAACCGGAAGGACCAGCTTTCGAGGCCATGCAGAGCGAGCTGGCCAGGTCGTCAGCGCATCGTATAGGTCGGTCATTCTATCCCCTACTATACCGGTGCAGGTTTCTGACAGCGGAGCCCCAAGGCCTCAAGGTACCCCCACGAGTGGTCCCCATATTTCTGAGGGGCCCCTCAGAGTTTTTGCCTGAGGAGCCACCCAGAAAGAAGACGTGCAAGAGGAAGCACACAGATTCCCAGGATGAGTCTCTAGCATCAGACACAGACCTCGAGGAATCGGAGGGGTCCCCTAAGTCATCCTCTGAGAATGTTTCTTTCTCTGACATCCTAGAGATTTTGAAACAGAGGTGACTGGCCATCCAAAGCCCCCTCCAAGGAGGAGGAGTCTGTTTTCCTGAACCTTTGGTGCTCAGCCCTCCGCATCTTTGGTATCTCCACCCTTCGAGCTTCTGGATTTGGTTTGTCGAAGGGTATGGTAAACCCCTGACTTTGTGGAACCAGTCCCCAGGAGACCCAGTAACTTTTTGTCTGCTCCTCCTGATGAGGAATTTCTGTTCAAGGGGGGCCCCTGTGGATGCCATGGTGGTGGCAGCTGCCACCCAGAAGGAATTAGATGAGACTTCTTCCACCGTCCATCCCCCTAACAAGGAGTCTAGGACTAAGGACCGGTATGGCAAGCGCACGCTTTCTTAGGGACCTTTACCTTACGGTCACTGAATTTACTTATCACACTTTACATGGCTCCAGAGAGATCGCCTCAAGGAGCTTGGAGATATTCTCACGGGCAACGTTTCTGAGGCGGTGGCCCAGACGGTCAACACTCAGGTGTCTACCCTCAATTCCATACGAGGGCGCGAGTAGAGCAGCAAGTTCAGGAGTTGCTCTTAGGAGGCAGGCCTGCATGCGCCTTTGTCATTTCGCGGAGGCCTTCAAGTCTTTATTCACCGCCCCTTTTGGTGGTTCCTCTTTGTTCAGAACCAAGGTGAAAGACTCTCACTAGGTGTGAGCAGGAGGGAAAAACTCTGCCGTAGGAGTTTGTTTTTCCCTTCTCTCTAGGCCTTATCCCAAGGCTCAGAGGGGTGGCAAAATGTGGTCCAAGAAATCTGAGGTTTTTTCCCGGTGCACAAGTTGAGCCACCCTCCAGAGGCAGGGGAGGGGGTGGTTATTCAGGGAGATGCTGTCCTAGGGGCAGAGGAGGCCCCCGCAACTCAGGAGACTGCGATTCCTTTTGTGGTTCTCCGTACCGCTGCTCCTAATGGGAGGCCCGACTGTGTGTTTCTGGAGCCAGTCGGGGGTCGAATCTCATTATACCCGGAGGCCTGGCAAGATATCACTCATGACCAATGGATTCTACGAATAATTTCTGGAGGATACATCATCCCCTTCTCGTCAAATCCCCCTCCAATCAAGAAAATACCAGATGTTCCACTCAAAGGGATTACACAGCTTCAGAAGTTTCAAAGCTGCTAGAAAAAGGAGCCATCCAACATGTCCCCTCAGACCAGATCAGATTAGGGACCTACTCCAGATTTTTTTTGGTGCCGAAAAGGACAGGGGACCTGAGATCCATATTGCATCTCAGCCAGTTGAACACCCATGTGCAAAAGTCCAAGTTCCGAATGGTCACATTGCAGTCTATTCTCCCATTGTTGGTAAAAGAAGTGTGGATGTGCTTCCTCGAACTCAAGGATGCTTACTACCACATAAAGATGGACAGGGCATCCAGAAGTCACCTATGCTTCTGGCTGGGAGCCAGTCATTTTCAGTTTCGAGCCCTGCCGTTTGGGCTCACCACAGCCCCCAGGGTGTTTACCAAATGCATGGCAGTGGTGACTGCTCACTTGAGACGTCATGGATTCTGTGTTTCCGTATCTGGACGACTGGCTCCTTACTTGCCCCCACCAGGCATCTACTACTTCAGACCAGGGACGCTACTATCAACCTATGTCAACAGTTACGCATCACATTGAACTGGGAAAAATCTGCCTTGTTGCCTTCACAGCGTTTCACTTTTATAGGTGCTGAATTAGACATTGTCCTCGTGCGGGCATTTCTACCACAGGAAAGAATCAGTCCTACAACAGGTTTACTCCTTGCTCCCTCTGAGAAAAGTGAAGGCAAGATGGGTCCACCAACTGTTGGGGACAATGGCTGCTATGATTGTTAGTCCCTCTGGCAAGGTTACATATGAGGCTCCTTCAGTGGCTACTCTTTGCCCAGTGGTCTCTTAAACGTCTTCCACTTTCTCACCCTGTTCTACTCAGGTGCAAACAGGACCTCAGTTGGTGGCTTTGCACCGACAACCCGAATGCGGGAAAGCCCTTCATTCCTGCGCCCCCAGTTACCACGTTGACCACGGATGCCTCCCAGATGGGGTGGGGGGTTCCATTATCTGGGCAGGCCAGGCACATGGCAAGAGCACGAGATGCATCTGCATATCAGTGTCCTGGAGATGAGAGCTATGCTACTAGCGTTGCAAGCACTTGAGTTTTCTTCCTCTCGGGACTATTGCAATCCTCTCAGACAATATGTCAGTGGTGTGGTATCTGAACAAGCAGGGAGGAACCAAGTCTTATCCCCTTTGCAGGGAGGCCATGCGAGTGTGGCAGTGGGCAGTGTCTTCCCAACATTTTCTGGTGGCAATGCACATTCCGGGGAAGTCCAGTATGATCGCAGACAGGCTAAGCAGAGCTATTCTGATGCCTTACGAGTGGTCCCTGAACTGTCAAGTTGCGGAGCAGATCTTCCGCAGGTGGGGTCACCTTTGTTGCGACCTTTTTTCCAGCCCCCTCAATGCCAAATGCAGCAGCTACTTCACACTGATCCCCCTCAGGGGGAGTCGCCCAGGGATGCTCTAGTCCACAATTGGCCCTCCGGTTTACTATATGCCTTCCCCTCAGGTCCCCTTGCTGTCGGAGGTTATTCAGAAAGTGCCATCCTTGGGAAGCAAAATGATTCTGATTGCCCCACACTGGCCTCGTCAAATTTGGTTCCCCTTTCTCCATCCCTATCTCATGGACGCTCCTTGGATTCTGGACCCTCAACCAGACTTACTGACGCACATGTCAGGGCAGCTCCATCCCTCTCTTCGGACCCTCTGGTTGACAGTTTGGCTACTCCACTTCCGTCATTAGTTAGGCTTCATCAATTTTCGCCGGAGGTGGTTCGTATTTTATCTTACTCTCATAAGCCCTCTACCAGGAAGATTTATTACAGCAAATGGAAGAGGTTTTCAATCTGCGCGCATGCCAAAAAGATTGACCCTTACACAGCTCCAATTTCGTTAGTATTGGAGTTCTTGTCTATGCGCTTTAATGGTTGCGGCCGCCGAACCATGGTTAAAGTGCAATTGGTGGCGATTTCTACCTTTCATGTCGCAGACGAGCCTAGTCTGATGGCACATAGACTCTGTAAGGCTTTCCTGAAGGGCACTTTGTTACTTCGTCCTCCGGTATCGGAACCTGTTATGTCTTGGGACTTAAACTTTGTTCTACAGGGTCTTACTTCAATCCCCTTTGAGCCTGCAGCCACTTGCGATTTAAATTTCTTAACTTGGAGGACTGTCTTTTTGGTAGCCATCATGTCAGCCAAACGCGTTTCGGAGCTTCAAGCTTTATCAATCAAACCCCCTTATTTGATTTTTCATAAGGACAGGGTTTCTCTCAGACCAAACCCCTCCTTTCTTCCTAAAGTAGCGTCAGTCAGTAACCTTAACCAATCTATTGAATTGCCAGTGTTTTTTCCCCAGTTCTCAAACAAGGCAGAATTCAAATTTCATCAATTGGATGTGCACAGACAATTATGTTTTTATTTGCCTGAATGAAAGACCTCAGAAAATCTGATCATTTGTTTGTTTCATTTTCGAAAAACAGAATTGGGTCTCCTGGATTTCCAGTTGTATTTCTTAAATTTTTTCCTCAAGGGGAAAAGGTTTTACTGTTCAGGGTGAAGGCTCACTGTACTCTGTCGGTATCTACATCTACAGCTTTTCAGGCCAGATTTTCTATGGATGATATTTGTGCTGCGGCTACTTAGGCATCTCCTCACACCTTTGTTACTCATTACAAGTTAGATGTGGTATCTAGGGGCAGGTCTTCCTTTGGTTCCACAGTGCTCAGGAGTGTTTTCCACTGAGCCTCCCAGGATGTAGGTGCTGGGGACGCTGTCCCATGGGTAAGAATGTAGGTGAGATTGGACTACATAACATGAAGAAGTTATGTATTCACCATAATGTTCGATGTATGTAGTCCATCTTGCCTCACATTCTTACTTCGCCTCCCTCCTTCCCCCGTCCTAGAGGATTTGGAGGTTAGGTCTGGTTTCAGAGCTCCCTTCATTCTTGTTTTGTTCTTCCTTTCCTTAGGTGGTGTTATGCATGGAGAATGAGTGCTGGTGCTTGCAGCAAACTAGATCTGGGGATAGAGAGCAGTGCAGCATGGGATGCCATCTTAGCCCAGCCAATAGAAAGACTTCGAGCTAAAAAAGTATGGCCGAGTCGGTGCCGACATTCAGCTCTGAACCGACGGGTTAGAATGTGAGGCAAGATGGATTACATAGATAGAACGATGTTCTTCATCTCACATTGCTGCAGTCCTAACACTTGGGTAGTCCGCTGTCCCAGTCGGCCCGAATACCAAAGTATAAGGCTGACGTCGGTCAAGGCGCATTTGACTGACATCAGGACGTCAGGGTACAAATGCGCATGACCGACGTCATATCCTCAGTCTTTTTTGCCGCATGGTCCGATGCAGAAGCAGTATTGCGAGTGCAGGTTGGCGTTCTGAAATTTTCTGAAGTCGGAGTTTCAGACCGAATCAAAGTTGGCTAAGTACCCGTTGGGGAATATTTTGGTTTTTCTTGCCTCAGTATTTAACCGGATGTCAGAAAAAGTGAATAACTGTATTTCTTGTGGGAAACAGATACCTCATAGAGATTACCATACATTGTGTATACCTTGCTTAGGGCCTGAGCACGGCGTTGTTGGCTGTCGCTCTTGTGCTAGATTTAACAAACGCACTATTAAGAGAAGATTAGATTGTGCCAGGTTAGTTTTGGGAAGCGTTGTAATTACAACATGCCGCCGGATGCTCCGGCCCGCTTCCTAAAAGCGCAAAGACAAAGCACCGAAGCCTAGGGTGGAAGAACCGTCTGTCCCGGACGCCGGTTCTTTAGAGGGCTCGGTGGAGCCGGTGGTTCTACCAGAAGTTCCTCTGGATTCTCAGGGAGAGACTTTACTGTTACAAGATGTGTCCTCTCAGGAGGTAGGCCAGGCTGAAGGGGCTTCTCAGGTAGCTGTTCTCCCCTCCTTTCTAAGGTGGTTAGGCCCTCCCTTCTGTTTCCAAGGCTCCTTCTAGAGGCCGGCCAGGGTTAACTTCAGTGGGGGTCTCCCCTAGTTCTTCAGGGTCTCTGCCTAAGAAACATATGCTTAAAATGGCAGAAGATTTGATTACTATGATTAGAGGTTCTTTACCCCCCCCTGATAAGAGGCCTAGGGTGGTAACTGTGCTTGAGAAGTTTGAGCAGTGTTCGAGGCTTCTGAGTCTTCGGCTGAAGACTTGCAGGAGTATCCTCCTTATTCTGATTCTGATGTAGATGACTCTACACCTTCGCTTCTCCTCCTGAGGATTTTTCTTTTCAGAGACTCTTCATTCCATGAGGGAGCATTTTAAATGGGAAGGTCAAGATTTCTCTGATTCTAGGAAAAGGCTTAGGGAATTTTGTTTCTACCCCAGCATAGGCCTTTAGCTATACCTGCTGTTCTGGATGTGGTAGAGGATGTTTTTGCAGAGGCTTCCCTGAACCCTGATTCTTTGCCTCCTGCCCCAGTTAAACCGGACAGGTATTATAGGGTGCCTGAAGCTCATAAGTATCTTTTAAGAGTCCTAGGGCAGACCCAGAAACTGTTTCTCATGGCCCTAAAGGTGTTAAGGCTTCTGTTGTTAAAAATCCTGTTCCTTCTGATAAAGAGGCAAGGGCTTTGGATAGATGGGGGAAAAGGTGTATACTTCTTCCACTTTAGCCATGAGGGCTTTGAATTGCCAGTTTCACATGTTGAAATACCAAAATTATCTCCTTTCACAATTGAAGTCTAAGGTGGATGCTCTGGCGGAAGGTATTGAGTGTAAAGAGTTGCAGGATTTGGTTCATGTTTCTGAACAGGTGGGTAAGCATTCCTTGCAATGTGGTTTTGATGCTGTACAGGCCTCTTCGAGGGTGGCAGCCACTAGTTCTGTTCTTCGCAGGCACGCCTGGCTGAGGGATCAGAATTTAGCTGAACATGTAAAGACAAGGATTTTAGATGCTCCTTTACAATCTGATGTGTTATTTGGTGCGCCTGTGGAAGCAGTTTTAAAGAAAATGGAGGACAAGGCTAAGTCTATGCAGACTGTTAAAGATTTTGCAGGTTCAGCCTCCAAAGTTTAGTAGAAATTGGCCTACTAAGGGGTGGACTTATCCTTCTTATGATTCTCAGTCTAGGGGTAGATCTAGACGTGGTAGGGGCAGAGCTCAAGGTTCTTTTAGGCCTAGAACAGGCAGTTCGCCTGCCCAGTCTTCTGGGAGGGCAGGGGTCAGTCCTTTCGTAAGCAGACCCAATGACTTGCCTTTTCAGCTGCCAGAGCCTTCGCCTGGCAGCACCTTTGGGAGGAAGGCTGGCACTTTTCAAAGAAAATTGGAGTGTTATTACCCAAGACAGATGGGTATTGGATATCGCTCACCACGGTTACAGGTTTTATTTCCATACCTTGCCTCCTTTCAAAGGCATGCCAGACATTCCTCCTATACAAAGAAAAGAGGCTCACAAGCAAATTTCTCTGTTGCTCCAGATAGGGGCCATTCAGCCGGTTCCTGTGCCAGAAAGGGGCCTAGGATTTTATTCTCGCCTGTTCCTAGTACCAAAAAGGGGAACACGTGGAGACCAATTTTGGATTTGTCTATCCTCAACACTTATTTGGACATTCCCAAGTTCAAAATGTTGACGTTACAACAGCTTTTACCTCTGCTGGGCAAAGATCACTGGATGGTAACTTTAGATCTCAAGGAGGCTTACCTTCATGTGCCTATCAGACTCAGTTGCAGGAAGTATCTGCGTTTCGAGCTGGAAATTCACATTATCAGTTCTCTGCATTGCCCTTTGGCTTATCTACTGCCCAGAGTATTCACAAAAGTTCTGGCTCCAGTTGTAGCTTTTTTCAGGCTAAAAGGAATACAAATCTATCCTTACTTGGACGACTGTCTGATTCTGGCTCAAGAAAAGGATGAGCTTCTTCAGCATCTGGAATATGTGATAGCAGTGCTAAGATGCCTGGGGTATTCTGTGAACGAAATAAAGTCCAGTCTAGTACCCTCTCAAGACATGTGCTTTCTGGGTGTGAGACTGAATACAGCAGCCCAGATGGCCTTTTTAACCCCGGACAAACAAAAGAGTCTATCCCTTTACTTCCATCAACTATCTCATCAGTCCGTGCTGACTGCAAGGACAGTCCTTCAAGCATTAGGGTTCATGGCATCTTGTATTCTGGTGCTTCCCAATGCCAAACTGCATATGAGGAAGCTGCAATGGTATCTAAAAAATGTATGGACACAGCACTGCCAGGATTTGGACACTGTCATTCCAATAATACCTTGCATTCAAAAGGAATTTTTGTGGTGGGCTCAGGAATGTCACCTAAACAAGGGACTCTCTGTGACCCGCCAGAGGCGAGTCAGATTCTAACGACAGATGCCTCAGACATAGCTTGGGGAGCTCATCTGAATGGAAAGTGGATACAAGACAAGTGGCCTGCCAGACTACAGCATCTACATATCAACATGAAGGAGATGTTAGCAGTCCAGTTTGCATTAATGGCTTTCAAGGAGTTACTTCTTCCTGGGCAGGTGTTGATTCTAACAGACAACACAACTGTCATGTGGTACATCAACAAGCAAGGGGGAACACATTCTTATCCTCTATGCAGGCAAGCAATGATTTTGTGGGAGACTGCGCTCAGCTTGCAGCTAAATCTACAGGCAAGGTTTCTGCCAGGAGCACAGAACTCCTTAGCAGATGTGTTAAGCAGGCAAATCATGGATCCCCACGAGTGGAAACTGGATCTTCATGTATTTCGACAATTGACAGTGTCCTGGGGAACTCCAGACATAGATCTGTTCGCTTCTCCACTAAACCACCAGCTGCCAAAGTTTTGCACTAAAAGGTTTCATCACACAGCTTGGAAAGTGGATGCTCTTTCGTTCAGTTGGGAAAATCTTCATGTGTATGCCTTTTCACCTCTGCCTCTCCTCCCAAAGGTACTCCTAAAGGTCAGACAAGACAAGCCAAGGATGATTTTGATAGCTCCAGATTGGCCTCGGCAACACTGGTACCCATTACTGAGGAATCTGGTAAGGAAGCCTCCATGGCCTTTACCTTTAATTCCACACCTTTTGTCTCAGAGGGACGGTCATCTTCTATATGTCAAGCTTCACTCTCTTCATCTAACAGCCTGGCATATTCTGTTTTGAACCACAGCAGGTCTCAACTTCCTCAACAAGTTTTGAATGTGATTATGGAAGCCAGAAGACCTAGTACAAGTAAAGTGTATGCAGAAAAATGGAAGAGATTTTTATTTTGGAGTGCAGCAAAGGATTTGGATGTTTCTGAGCCTAATTTGAGTGTGGCTCTTCAATATCTTACTGAGTTATTGGACAAAGGTTTGTCTTTCTCTTCCATTAAGATTCATGCTGCAGCAATTTCAGCTCACTATGATTGTGACCCACCATTGTTTTCTCATCCTTTGTTCAAGCAATTTCTTAGAGGGCAAAGAATATAAGACCCCCACGAGAGCTCCTACTCCTGCTTGGGACCTCAATTTTGTGTTGGAGAAACTTACTCTACAACCTTTTGAGCCTGCGGCTACTGCTGAATTGAAATACTTGTCATGGAAGACTGCTTTTTTGTTGGCCATTACTTCTGCAAGAAG
Source organism: Protopterus annectens (assembly GCF_019279795.1). Taxonomy (NCBI): domain Eukaryota; kingdom Metazoa; phylum Chordata; order Ceratodontiformes; family Protopteridae; genus Protopterus; species Protopterus annectens. The sequence goes on from NC_056731.1 coordinate 461,296,303, forward strand.
GGTTTCTGAATTGCAGGCCCTTATGGCGGTTGAGCCTTTTTTGATTTTTCATAAGGATAGGGTATCATTATGTACTAATCCTTCATTTATGCCTAAGGTGGTTTCTAGTGTGGCTTTAAACCAAACTATTCATTTGCCTACTTTTTATGCAGATCCCCAAAATAAGGGGAAAAGATTTTGCACACTTTAGATGTACACAGGCAGTTGCGTTATTATTTAAGCAGGACTAGGGATTTTAGGCAGTCTCAGCAGTTGTTTGTTTCTTTTGCTTTGAGTTCCCAGGGCAAGCCTGTGTCAAAACAAACTATATCTAAGTGGATTGGGTTTTGCATTGCATTCTGTTATTCCCATCATGGCAAGGAGATTCCAGCTGGGATTAGGCCTCATTCCACGAGGGCTACTGCCACTTCAACAGCATTTCTAAGGGGGGTGGCAACTAAGGATATTTTGGAGGCAGCTACTTGGAGTTCAGTGCATACTTTCTCCAAGCATTACCACCTTCCTCTCTATTCTAAATCCAGGGCTGGTTTTGCCACTGCTGTGTTGCAGGGCATTTTGGCAGCTCCTGCTTCATTATAGTTTAGCCATCCTCCCTTACCTCTGCTTTGGGATTCTACCCAAGTGTTAGGACTGCAGCAATGTGAGATGAAGAACATAGTACAGTTTTGTACCTACCATAAATGTAGATGTTCGAAGATCCACATTGCTGCAGTCCAATTTACCCTCCCTCCTTCCCCTCTGTGTTTAGGGGTGGTTGTGTGGGTGGGGTTCTATTTTTGAAAATTTGTATATATTGTACATATATTAGGTACAGGAGTGTTTGGTGTTTTTTTTTTTGGTTTTGGCCTTATCTTTTTAGGGTCTTCTGACATCTGGGGCAAGAAAAGACTGAGGATATGACGTCGGTCATGCGCATTTGTACCCTGACGTCCTGATGTCAGTCAAATGCGCCTTGACCGACGTCAGCCTTATACTTTGGTATTCGGGCCGACTGGGACAGCGGACTACCCAAGTGTTAGGACTGCAGCAATGTGGATCTTCGAACATCTACATTTATGGTAGGTACAAAACTGTACTTTATGGTGAGTACATAACTACTTGTTTTTATACTTTGATGGCAGCGTTGTGGGCAGATAGGTGTATGCGGTATAGATACTAAAATCAACTTATTGAAACAATTGCAGCAAAATCTGTATGTTCCCAGTCTTGCTAGAGAAGTTACTGACTCCAGTGCTGTTTTTTTCCTCCGGATAGAAACAGTGGGCAGAATAGAATTTGACAACTTTTGCAGTACTTTTTAGTGGCTGCTAAGCGGGCCGGGCTACATATAATGTCCATATCAGTGTGGGAGGATCAGAATGAGAGGGGTCTACTAATTTGATTGTGTCGAAGGTATGTCAGGAAGGTGGAAACCAACTCAACCTGAAAACATGCGATACCAAAGAATGGGAGATGGGCTTTCCTGCCCTACACTAGGAAAAGGCAGCAATGTAACAGTGAAAACTCCTTCGTGTGTTCTGGTAACTGCTGATGGCTTCGATGAGTTTACAGGGAAAGAAGACTTGCGGTTGAGTTTAATTGTTTTTGAGCCCGGAGTTCTCCTTTAAGTTATTTTAACACAAACTATTGTAAATAAGATTTAAAGCTTAGAATTTCAGTACTGTGCTGCTGCTTATATAAATTTGTCAGAAGAGTTGACAATTTCCTTTAAACAAAATAGAAACACAATACCAAACGGAAGTAGAGCTAATAAATTCTTTTACTGCACAATCAATCTGGTACCTTGGCATTTTTTACCTTCAACGGACATTTTAGTGCAAAGTGCAGTTCACTTAAATACATTTCAAAAAACCCCAACATCCAGTCAAATGTATTCAAATACATTCATCCATGATTAACCCTTTGACTGTTCAAAAGATAAATAGTTAAATAAAAATATCAAAATTTTCAAAAATTTAGTTTAAAAATTATCAACAATTTTAACATTTAATAACTTTATGAATAATATTTAATCAAACATAAATAGAAAATTCAATAAAAAACAATTCATATTAAAATATTAAATATTCAATATACAATTAATTAATATTTCATCAAATTCATTAAACAGAATTTAATACAAGCAATGATCATAAAAGGGCACTCAAATCATAGCTGAACAATCTTAATAAATTTATACAGGATGCCTAGTCAGCCTTAACTAAATACAAGATGCTTGACCTTATTAAACTTAATACATTACAAAAACCTTAATAAATACATTCAAGAAGCCAACCAATGCAGTGAATCCCCCAGTGAATTTAATCACCTTAAAACACAAAATTGACTTCCAAATTAAGTTCCCTGGGTGAAAGAGTACTGTAGTTTAAAATTAACTTACTTTCCAAATGTAATAATTTTCTAACCACATCACCACCACGGGATAATAATGGCTGGGCCAGAACTGAATAAAATAAACCTGAAGTGTTACCCTGATGGACCTTAAGTAAATGCTCGGCCACAGGACTGTCTAAATTGACTAGGTTGATCTAGATCTTTAGATTGATTCAGACTAACGGCTGTTAAGACTAGGATTTTGGAGCACCTTGGAGATGTTCGTAATGGCAATTTAGAGAGTCCTGTAGCCAAGCATTTTCTTAAGGTCCATCAGGGAAACACTTCAGGTTTATTTTATTCAGTTCTGGCCCAGCCATTATTAACCCAAGGTGGAGATGTGGTTAGAAAATTATTACATTTGGAAAGTAAGTTCATTTTGAACTACAGGACTCTTTCAACCAGGGGACTTAATTTGGAAGTAAATTTTGTGTTTTAAGGTGATGAATTTCACTGGGGCATTCACTGCGTTCATTGGTTTCATGAATGTATTTATTAAGGTTTTTATAATCTGTTAAGTTTAATAAGGTCAAGCATCTTGTATTTAGATCAGATTGACTAGGCATCCTGTATAAATTTATTAAGATTGTTAAGCTATGATTTGAATGCCCATTTGTGTTTATTGCTTGTATTAAATTCTGTTTAATGAATTTAATGAAATATTAATGAGTTTCCTATTTAATATTGAATATTTTTAATATGAATTGATTTTTATTGAATATTCTATTTTTGTTTGATTAAATAATATTCGTAAAGTTATTAAATGTAAAAAAAATTAATAATTTTTATTTAAAATTTTGAAAATTTTGATATTTTTATTTAACTATGTATCTTTTGAACAGTCATCAAAGGGTTAATCATGGCTGAATGTATGTGAATGCATTTGTTTGGATGTTGGATTTTTTTGAAATGTATTTAAGTGAATTGCGCTTAGCACTAAAATGTCCGTTGAAGTCAAAACTGCCGAGGTACCAGATTAACTGTGCAGTAAAATAATTTATTAGCTCTACTTCTGTTAGGTATTGTGTTTCTATTTTGTACTAGTGGATTTCTGTTCTGTATATAATTGCCTTTAAACCCCTGACTGATATAATTGCTTTGTTTTGCTATGAAAGGGGAGTGTTAAGTTCTCCTCCCCTCTGCAATAAAAACAGTGGAAACAAATACACAGCTGTCTTTTTATATCAGCTGCTGTGTTCCTGACACTAGCAGGATTAATTACTCATCTAAGGTTGACAAGCAGTACCTGACAGGGTGAATTACAGATTTAACTGTGCCTATGATATGTCATGCAGGTGGAGACGAATTTCTTTGCAAAGTATGTGAGAAGTTGAGTTTTAAAAAAAAAAGTAGGTGGGCTTTCCCTTCCTTCGACTCCAATGCAAGGAAATAAAAGTTTTAAAAACTACAAGCAGGTTTCTGGTACATACACAATGCTGGATCCGTATTGTAGGGAGAAAAGAGGCCTAACGATCGAGTTTAACTGTATGAGAGGGTGGAGTTTTCTTTTAATATTGTCAAATGTTTGCTTCCCCTCCACAAAACCACACTGATCCGTATCAATCAGTCTTGGGATCACTTTTGCCATTCTTTTAATCGTTATAGAAGTAAAACTTTACAGTCCTGGTTTAGTATTGAAATAGGCCTGTAAGAAGCTGAATGCTGTGGATCTTCACCCTTCTTACCACCGCCTTCTTGCAGGATGCTGGTACTTCTCATCTTAAAATACTGTTAAAGATCTGGGAGCTTTTGCTTATTTTTTTTCCCTCGTAACTTCCAAACCTCTACAGTAATACCATCTGTTCCTGGGGTCGTTCCGGTAGATTGGTTATACTTAGCCATTTTTTATCTAATTTCTTGCTAGCCTGTTAGTAATTGAGCCTCATCAACCTCTAATCTTGGCATATTTAATTCTTTCATAAACATCTCCATTTGTACCTTTTCTTGATTTCCATAGTTCTATGCTTTTTACAAACTTTGATTAAAATTTCTGAAATCTTTCTAATACTTCTACAGGATATCTCGTCTTCCTTTTGTAATAGGCTCCTTAAGCTTGGTGACACCCCTTTCCACTTGGTGTTGCCTGAGTCGTCGTGCTAAACGTTTTTGTGCTCTTGAGTTATCAAAAACGGTTGCTTAACCACAGTCTTTCTAAACTCCTTCATATTATCAAGGTAATCCCTTATTTTCTGTTGAGCATTTGCAGAATGCTCGGTTTTTTCAGTGAGATTCCCCATTTTTTATTACGTTAACATTGTCATTCACTCTAAATTCTTACTTCTTAACGATATCTCCTTTTCTTTCATTTCCACCATAGTTTTGAACTCCACTTTCATTTTATCCCACTCCTTAGCTTTAATTCCAGAAGACAATTCTATCTTATTTAGTAGCTACTGAATTAATTCCAAAACTCATTCCTTAAATTCCTTTCTTTTCACCTGACAGGAAAGCGCCAGTGTCACATTTTATTTCTTAACCTTGAGATTTTATTTTGGTTATTATTGGCGTATGATCTGAAGTAGTTATTGGGTGCGTTTCAAGACCTTGAATTAAATGCACATGTCCTGGTAATTAAAAAATTTATCTAGCCTAGCCCAGCTTTTCTATCTCTGCGCATATTATGTAAATTCACTCCAAATTCCTAGTACTGAATTCACATCTACCATGCCAAACATTTTCATAAATTTTTAGCAAAAATCTACCCTAGTTTGTTGTATTTTCCCTGTCAGGCCCCCCAAACACATATTTACTGCTACTTTACAAATTCCAGTCTCCATCAGAATTTTCTTAAGCTCAATTGCAACAAGTTTTAAGGGGTGGGGTGTAAATGCATGTCCGGTAATTCTTCTCCCTAGACTTTAGCTCCTTAGTACTATGCATCTTCCATTATATATATTTTTTTCTTGTTCTGTCACTATTGGAGCTTCTCTTGCAGTTAATACAAGTACTCTTTTCCTTTGCACTAGATATTCTGCTGATTAACCATCCATAAAACCTTTATCAAATTCACATGTTCAGTTATTTCCAGGTGCATCTCCTGTAGCATAGCTGTTTGCACTCTAAATGATTTAATATAGTTCACTACTCTTTTATATTTATCTGTAAGACCATTCAGATTGAAAGACATTTCAGAAAGTTATTGTTAACACCTTTTATGTATGACTGCTTATTTAGTTAAATGTCTTAATTCCAACATTTGTTAAATGCATGTATTCTACACCTTTCGCCCATAGAGCATGGACCGAAGCTTGAAAGGCAGTGGTGTCTCCATATTCAGAATATGCACACCTCCAGACTAGTAACCCAGCTTAATGCATCTGAGATACTTCAGGTTCAACTAGCGTTGGGTAAGATGGCACTTCAGGTCGTAGCCTGCTATAGATCCCTAACCATGTCCCAAACTCACTCCATGTTTCTAAGCACCTTGGAAATTATTAGGGTCCAACCCAACGCTCTCATACTAGGTGACTTAAACTACCCCTCCATCAGCTGGGAAAACTACTTGTGCACCAATACACTGACCCAGCGCTTCCTGAAATTCATAAATTCCAATGCCCTGGACCAGCTCATTCTTACCCCCACTAGAGGAAGTAACATCTTTGACCTGGTTATTACTAACCTGGGCAACAGTTGCTCTACACCAGTAGTCAATTCCTCCCTGGTTAGATCCGACCACAGACTAATCACCATGGAAATCCACATCTCACCCACACACCCCCGCAAAGGTAACCACCATGAAAACTTCTCCAAAGCTGACTGTGGGCTCCTAAAAACAGAGGTGGCTAACTTCACGGCACCCATGTCGATAGAAAATAGATGCATGACTGCCGAATCATACACCAGTGCACTGTATGAACACGTACATAAATGCATGGAAGTAACCATACCCAACAGAACCAAGACGCTGTCCTTCAAAAAGAAGGAAGCTAATCTGGTGGTCCCCTGCCATTAATAAATTCTACAACAGAAGGAAGAAACTGTTGCAGAAAAAGGTGAAGTCCCAAAACTGGAAAAACTCCATTATTACCCTCAACAAAAATTTGAGAACCCTCAACAGAAATTTGAGATCCCTCACCAAAACCTTAAAAGCCAGCTATGAAGGCAGAATTGCGGCAGACAATAAAACAATCACAAAGCCTTCTATAGTTTTGTCAGAAAACTCCATGGCAATACCCAGGTTTGCTCTGAGTTACTGCACAAAGGTACCTCTTATACTGAGCCAACAGATATTGCCATCATACTTGCCGACGGATTCAGTGCCAACTTTACCCCTCTCTCCCCCCTCTAAAGGACCAGTCACAATACCAGAGGAATGCCAGGCGCGCCCAACATTACTGCAGCACAGGTTAAAGCTGCATTGTCCAAGGCCAATAATACAGCTTCCATGGGACCCAGCAATATCCCTGGATGTGTTCTACATGAACTACAAAGTGAACTGGCACCACATCTGTGTGCCCTGTTCAATCACAGCCTCACCTCAGCCTTTGTCCTTACCGAATGGCGCAGTGCTACAGTCATCCCTCTCCATAAAGGGGGAACAATTACAGACCCTGGGAATTGTCGCCCCATTAGCCTGACAAGTCTGATATGTAAGGCTATGGAGCGCATCATCATGGACCTAATTAACAAGGATATAGAGAACTTCCAAAGTCTTAGATACCATATAATTTGATTTTGTGAAAGGTAGGTCATGCCTGCTTAACCTGGTTGACTTTGAGTTAGTCACCAGAGCTGTGGATGACTGCAAGGCAGTTTATACAGCCTACCTCGATCTGGCCAAGGCCTTTGATACCATTCCCCACTCAAGAATGAATTGATGAACTCACCAAACTAGGTATCAAGTCCTATAGTGTTAGGTGGGTTTCATACTGGCTCACAAAACCCACACTGTCAAATTAGCTGACTCTAAGTCAGACTGCCGACCAGTCACGAGTGGAGTCCCACAGGGATCAGTCCTGAGTCCTCCCCTGTTGGGCATCCACTTCTCAGAAGTCCAGGCCAACAGGGAGGGAATCTGACCGTTTTAAGTTTGCAGACTACTGCAAGCTGGGAGCCATTAACTCCCCAAGTGATGAAGACATCCTATAGAAAGGCCCCACTGAGACCAGTGACTGGTGTCAAAACCATGGCCTTAAGTTTAATGCCAAAAAATGCATAGTCATCCCCTTTGGGAAAAACTCAGTTCCCACTAATAACCACATTGATGGGAACCCACTGAACACTGAAGGTGTTATGAGATTTGGGGACACAGGTTGACAGCAACCTCTCCGTCGACCACCACATTGCCACTGTGGTCAGAAAGTCCTATGTGGCACCTCTCATTATCAAGGGTTTTGCATCCAGGAAGAAAGTAATTATCTCTTTGTACTCTTCTCTCGTTAGGCCAGTGATAAAGTATAATGCCCCATTTGGCATGTACCTCACTAGACACATGCAGCAGCTGTGGAAAGGCCACAAAAAAGTACCTCACAAAGAGGATCCGTAGGCTTTAAACACATGTCATACATGGACAGACAAAAAAAAAAAGCTTTTTTTCCTGTCTCCTATAGTCTACTAAGAGGCGATCAGTGCGTGACTTACAAAGCCATGTTTGACCAAGCTCTGTTAGAAATGCTTTATCTAAAGAAATCCCAGTTCCTCCCCACCACATGTTCCAGAGACCTCAACCTCATTATCACAATCAACAGAACATGCTGGAGGGACAGTTTCATAACCCAGAGACTGCCCATGCTCTGGAATAGACATCCCATACATGTCAAGCAGAGCACCTCGCTGGCCATCTTCGAGAAATCTTTGAGTGGGTGGGAAATAGAAAGTTCACCCCAGGGATCACTCCAGTGACTCTACTTGATAGAGGCACTGAGAACTAATGTTGGGCAGCATGATGCTAGGGCACTTCTATGGGCTAGGCTTGTAAAGGCTCCAGGGCCATTAGCCTAGTACACACCTATGAATCTTTTGTTTGGCAGGTTGCTCTTTTTGATACAGTTTCTGGTCGTATCCATTTGCGCCTATGCCACGTCTTGCATAACGTTTTGTTGTTTGAAAGCCCTTAAACAGAACAACCACTCACCCAAACTCCCCTAAAACCTGTTAACACACGCAACTATGTACATCTTCAAATATTTGTTATTTAAGTTTTTTGCTTTCTAATAAAAATTCTAAGTTGGTAGCCACACAGGCAGGCTACAGTTAACCAAAAAGAAAGGTTAGTCATGCTAAGATGCATGGTACAGCTTGTGCTATTACAGCCAATCCCCTGGTTAAGGACAAGATCTTTTTTTTAGTCTGTCCTTAAGTCAGATTTGTATGCAAGTCGAAAGTTGTACATGTGGTTCTTATTAAATGTCAGATGTTTGCCTCAGTCTAGTATTTATTTTACTTTTCTTTGCATATAAAGCACTTTAGAAACACTTCTAAATAAAAAAAAATCTTAGAATACTGTGTACTGTAGCTATGCTTTCTTATTTCCCATCAACATAGCTGCTTTAATTTGTTTGTGTCTTTCGGCTTTTCCCGGTTAGGGGTCGCCACAGCGGAACTCCGGTCCGCTAATGATTGGCAGTTGATTTTTACGTACCGGCTTGCCAGGCCTGATGCACAACCTTCAACGAAGGTACGCCCATTCACGCATGTCTCCACGCAGAAGAATCGAACCGGACAGCATCTTACTGTGAGGCGAAAACGCTACCGCAGCACCACCATAGCTGGTTTAATGCATCTTGTTATTTAAATGCAGTGTTTGAGGACTTTTTCACCACACACACACACACACACACACACACACACACACACACACACACACACACACACACACACCATTTCAAATATGCTCCTATTGTGAGCCTTTGTCGCCTGTTAATTTTAGACTTACCTATTTTCCTTGAGGTAAAAGGAGGGGTACACAAACCCATACCTTTCAACTATATAGATTCCTCATAGTTTTTCATGCAGTTGTGCTTTTCGGGTAAATCTTTGAGGGTTGTAGTCAGAAAAGAATGCAAGTCTTTTGATTTTCCGACTTAATACAAGGCAGAAAATCCATGCCAACGCATAGCCTGTTCGACCTACTTTCTAAAGTTTGTAAGAGAAATATTTAAAAAATGTCCCTATTTTTGGGCCTTTATTCCCCACATTATTTATAGCTTTATCCAGATTTCTTGCTGTAAGAGATTGAGAAGTATAGGTGGAATATTAAGTCTTTTGAGAGAGACACACACACACTTACTTTACCTATTCCATAACTAACCCCCTCCCCTTTTGCAAATGCCAACCTCATAACTGCTGCCAGTGGATTGCTTGCTTGCTGTCACTCTTCACTCTCGCTCTCTCTCTCACACACACAGTCTCTTCCCTAACGCATCGTTCTCACTCTCTATCTATCTCTGATGCACACAGATTTGGGCAGCCTTAAGGATTTTAATTTTGTTTCGTGTTATTTCAGACATTGCAACAGCCCTTTTATATCTATGGGTAGTCCACATGTCTGATGTCCATCACTTCGGGACTGTCTGTAGTAGGTGCTGTTTGATTTTGTCTATAACTGTCCCAGCTGAGAAAACACTTGAATGATTTCAGTGAACACTTTCTCCAAGGCATTTCCCTGTTTCAAATTGTCTTTTAGTGACATGCAGACCAGACATAGAACTGCTAAGGGTAGCTTGTTTTGCCAGAAAAAAAGGCTTTGTAATATTATTGTTTTTCATTTACATGCTTTGTAAGAAACATGTTACTGGATAATGCCCTATGGTCTTTACCCAGTTATTTCCCTATGGAAGCATGGGAAAAAGTGCACTGATTTTTATTTTATAATGGTCTGTTAACCAGACCCTTCCTCTCGCTCCCCTTCTATTCCTTTTTTTTTTCCATTGTTCAGTTTTAAGAAATGTAGGCACTACAAATAGCGAAGGAGAAAAAGAAAAGTACCTGTTTATATTAGCATGTCCATTGCATTTAAAAAAAATGAAAACTTCAAGTCTAATTGTTTTTGTATTATCTTTAAAGCTGTCACAGCTGGGGGAAAAATCCTGATTGCTTTCAATGGACATTTGTTGTAGCCAATTTCTTCTTTTCCCTCAGCCAGTCCCTTTCCGCCAGACTTGCCTCCAGATTCTCTCTATCAGATTGTTTCCATGGAAACATGAAGACCAGCTGCAGAATTGCCACTTGGTATACATGTATTTGCTAGAAAAAAAGCCTCAATCAATATTCTTATTCATTTAATTGCTGTATCTTAAAACTGATCAGTCTTAGGTCCTTAATCAGTCATTTCACATGTAAGAATGAAAAAGCACATTCATTTCAGCTTTGTCATGCCTTTTTAACCAGGCTCCTTTTTTAATTTATTCATTGTATTGGTTATATTTCTTTAAACTGTACAGGAAGAAAGAGAGAAGAGGGGAGAAAAGAAAAACACCACCACCTGTTTACAATTCCCAGTACACTTAAACAGCATGCAAAGAAAACCATGCTCCACAAATACAGTACTATTAAGAAAATTGTTTTCTTTACTTAGCTTTCTCCACACTCTTCCCCTCCCCCAAAGTGTTTTCCGAACATTAATGACATGAAGTAGGGCATGTACTTTAGAGTCTCCCACAAAATCCAACAAATTTTGCAAGTGCAGTATTTCCAGATTTTTTTACTGTCATATATTTCAGAAATAAAGTTATTGCATTGTAATCCTACATTAGGTTACTGGATTTATTACTGTTCTCCATTGCCCAAATCCGGTCTCTCCTTAATTTCCAACATACTCTCATTTCTTCTCAATTATTGTGCTCCCTTCCTTCTTGCCAACATTTCCCATTGAAATACTGGGAAAGGTGTCACAGATACAGTCTCACTGTGGTCTTTATTACCAGAGGAACAAGAAGCAGAATCTTCTTATGTTTCACAGCTCACTTATTGTTGGACAAACTTTTGTATTTCCTCCTTAACATGCACTTCATCAAAAAATGATTTTGTCCTTCCAGGGAAGAATACCTTAAAGACAGCTGGTTACAGCAGTTTGAATCTCACACCTGTATCTCTACTTCCTCTGAATAGTGGAATTAATTTACTTCTCTCTTGCCTGGTGTACAATGAGTAATTATTCTCCACAAATACTCTGCTGTCTCCCACTTTTATAGTATGTTGTCATCCTGCCACAGTATTATCAGAGTATGTGTTTGAAAGAATTTGTTCAGTATTTGATTGGCAATAATTGGGGTCTGCAGTTTACAATTTTTTATGAAATTCAACAGATCTCCTTCCTTAATGTTAACCTTACTAAACAACCTGACGGTACATAGAATACTACTTTGTTTTGAAAGGAAAATCGATGTAAAACTCTATTGGTGGCAGGGAGCTGCCATCCATCCCTTATTTAAGTAATGTCCCTAAGTCCGAAATATTAAGAGTCAAAAGAATATTACTTCTGAGATTAGTTACAAAAACATAATCAAGAACTGATGGATAGATTCCCTACTAGAGGGTATAAAGGTGCAGTTATATGTTGGGCACAATGTTTTGCACAGTCTGTGGATAGGTCAACTTTATTAAAATACAAGACATGTTCTGTGGAGGACTATCAGGTTTGATTTATTACAACTTTTGGAGCTAATTCTAGTCTGTTTTGTCATTTTAATTGATAAACATTGGGCATTCTTTTGACCGTTAACTTGGGTAAAATTTTGCTTATGTTATGTCAGTTTACTTATAGAAAAGGGAGGAGTGTTGGGAATTTTTTGAATCATTTTAAAAACTCTTTGTCAACTGTTAATACAACAGTCTACGGAAGGACTACCCTTAATTGGGTGTTTCCCATGTAGAAACTGCACTCGTACCTCTCAACCTGGAAACGTCAAAAATCAAGACAAGGCCCATGAAAAATAGGTAGAAATCCGTATGCTGATTAACATCTAATTTGCATACATAACTATGTAACCCCATCCACACTGATGGAATTGTGGGATACCAACTTCCAAACGCAAACTGAAGAATGGCACTAGAGTCCCCCTGCAGCCATTCCAATGTCCCATTACCTGGCTGTTTTGCCCCATTTACCATAAACACTAAAGTGTGCATACTGCTTTACTTCTACAATGGTTATTTGGATTTTATTTTTGCTTTTTACAGCACAAGAATGCACAAACACTAATAGACATCGGTTAAACAAAGCAATACTGTCTCAATGAAGATAGACTTACCATTAAAACTTCTCTGCCCTTGAAACTCACATTCAATAAAACCCTCACCACATCCATATAAAATGCATCTGTCCAGTGGTGGATAAAGATTAGCTTTGGGCTGTTTTCAGATCATTTGTCCCTTGCGCACAAAACAAGAAACATACATGTGGTATTTTCTTTGATACACCTTCCTGACTTTATTTTATATTCCTTGTATAATCTAGAATACTTGTTAGAGCGCATTTTAAATTTATTGTTTGAACATTTTTCCAGTAGACTGTACTGTAGGAAGTGAAACAAAATGCATGAACCAGTAATGACAGAACTGCCCAATTCAGACCATTTCCATCATGAAAGTCTACTTCCACACTATAGATAGAATGACAGTAGTGTAAGCCATAGGCATCTTGCACAGCTTCTCGCACTTATTTTCAGTTTCATTTTTTTTAGGGGGGGGGGGGACGACAAAAGGTCAAAAACCAGGGACACATTTTAAACATTGCTTGTATAAATTTGTAAAGTTGATAGAATAAAATGTTATTACCAGTATGCATTTCACTAGCAAGTCTTGAACCCAGGACCCTATGCACTACAGTCGGAGCAGCATACCACTATGCCAAATCAGCAGCTTTCTGAAAAATAGGAAGACAGACTTATCAGTTAGTGAATTAATTTCTCTCTTCTCACCATGGATCTCACCCTCTTGGCACAAAAACCCTGGACAAACAAAGCCAGTAATGGGGGAATACAAATTCAGTTCTCACTGTAGCTCTCCACTCTTAGCACAAAAAAACCTTGGCAAATCTTAGAAGTGGTGGTGGCTAGGGACTTTAGGCTCTTTTTTACCCTGTACTCCAGACACACACAGACACACACAGACACACACAGACACACACAGACACATTTTGAAAGTTAGTTTCCTTACTTGATTATGACTGCACTGCTTCTCAACATGTAATGAAAATTAAACATTTTTCTACTGCCAGCACATCTGTGGTATTTGTTTAATGCTTTGTCACTTGTATTTCAGAATAGGCTATTTACTTGGTTGAATGTTAATAGTTTGCATTTTATGTAGGCCAAATGTCCAGGCAATTTAAGATGGATATTTTTCAACATTTTAGTGACATTTGTGGCTGTAGAATGATTAATGCTTTTGTGACGCCCCTGTACTGGCCCAGTAGTCAAGGAGCCTAGATCCTCACCACTGGCAACAGTGAGAGGACATGCACAGTGGGAGGATTACAAGTACACACACACAATAAAGCACCGTTTCCCTTAAGAGCACACAGAGATCAGTCAGTCTGGGTTGGTTTCTTCCTCTTTCTCCAGATCCCCAATAAGACTCCCCACTGGCACAGTTATAGGGTTAAGATCTCAGCCAAATGGCCAAGCTATGACCTCAGCACTCTGTCCAACCAGTGCTTTGTGTCCCTGCCCCAAGTAGCTGACACTGACACGCACACACACTTTGAGATTTGATTGATATACAAACACACAGACACACCTGGGAAAGGCTGGCAAAGGTTTACTTAGCTATGCCCCCTTCTTCCCAGACTATAAGGTAGTACAAACTGCCAGCAACCACCCTTACATATCAGGTACTATAAGGCCCTAACAAAAGGGTGTTTGATCCTGCTGTGTAATGTTACTATTAATCAAAATGGTAGTTTAACCAAGACTTGTAAGGTTATTTAGGAGTGGCCTGTACAGTGTCACCAAATATATATGCAAGTACTCCAAGAGCTTAAGTATATCTCAGAAATATCAGCCACAAAAATAGGTTTAAATATATTTAATAATAAACGAACAAGACAATACTCAGCAGTTACTTCAGAGTTCAAAATCACAGTAAATATTTTAAAACAATATTGCAGGACAGTCTCAAATACAGAAAACATCTACACTAATCTTTACTATATTCCTATCTATATCTAAAAGAGATACTTTGCCCCAAGTCTGTCAGACAACACGTTGGCAGAAGTGCTGAGTGGATGTTTCTAGGTCCAAGATAAGATACAAAATGTCTAGTCTCTCTGATATTAATTTAGGAACTCTCTCAAACATTACTGCTGGGTTAGCTTGGATTACATTACTGTCACCTGACTTCAGTTCCCAGGTTAAACAGATATTAACAGAATTTTAACATGTCTGTGTAAGAAGTTTGCAAAACTGTGTAGGTGCTTGGAAGTCAAAAAGCAGTCAAACACTTAACATTTTAAACTTAGTAATTAGTGGTCTTTTCAGGCAATCGAAAAACTTCTAGCTCTAGACAGCCTGTCTTCTTGTTGCATTAACAAACTTTTGTAGCACATCAAGAAAATAAGTTGAAATTAAGTGTTTTATGAAATTTTGTAAGTTTGTCTTATTTGTTCCAGCAGTGTATGCTGTGGTTACATTTTTGAAGCTCAGTACATAACATACAGTTTTGTATAAATTATATCAATACTCGCAAAGGGCATAGAATTGTTTACAAAATTCCAGATAGCTGGGCTGGTAGTGTCACAGCTTTTTTGTAGACATATTTTAGAGCATCCTACTACTAAGTTTAGATATACTGCTATTGATCACAATGTTGAAGGATGTAATAAGCTAGCTTGGTGTGATATTTTAAATAAAAAAAAGTTTGGGATTATTAAGTAAGGGGTGTTTTCTCCAGCTTTTAATGGCATGTTTATAATTGGTATAAGGTAGGGAAAGTGTGTCTTGTTCTGTATTTAGTTGCAGGTGAGGATGGGGTCTTAACATTTTTCTGTTTGCTTTGCACTGAAGAAGGCTTATGCTGAAACCAGTTTGCAGCATTTTGTCTACTTATTGTTTTTACAATAAATAGAAATTGGTTATTCACTTATTCTGTGCTAGCAGTGGTTTTGACTTCGTTTAGGGTCGTGCACTGTTTTCTGTACTTGCATACCATTGCTAGGCAATTGGTTCACTATCTTGAGAGAACCAAGTCCTTTAGAAAAGCCAATTTACTGTTTATTTCTTATGTGGAGACCAAGAAAGGGCAACTCATGTTAAACGAACCATTTGCATTTGCTTGCCCTCTTGTTATCAGCACTGTTATAAACCAATTCCATACCTTATTAGGGTGTACTCTCTCTGAGGGCTTTGTCTTCTTTGATAGCAATTTGGAAAGGGCTTGACTCTAGACACTTTCTAGAAACAGACACATGGTCATTTGTTTTCATATGTACAAGGAATTGCATCCTGGTTTCTTTATAGGTTCATAGGTTCATACTAGGCTAGCTGCCCTGGGGCAATTATAAGCCTAGCCCGATTCTGTATGGCTTACGCCACCCCTTGATTTGAGTATACTGTGCCCTTTTTAAGGTTTAGTGTATTGTGCCTCTGTCTAATAGTGACACGGGAGTAATCCCTGGGACAAACCTACGATCCCCCATCCACCTATCGAGATTCTTCTTGAAGAAATTCAGTGAGGTGCTCTGCCTCACATGAACTGGAATTCTATTCCAGAGCGAGGGAGCCTCTGGGTTATGAACCTGTCCCTCCAGCAAGTTCTATTTATTTCTGTGCTGAGGTTAAAGTCCCTCATGCGTGTGGCTCTAAGGGATTTAGATTTACTGAGGTGGAGCATGTCCATTAATTCTGGATTTGACATAGCTTTATATGTCAGGCATAGATCGCCTCGAAGTAGGCGGTATGCGTCTGAGTAGAGCTGGAGTTTTTTTAACCGAGCAGCATATGGCATCTGTTTGAGACCCTTGATCCTCTTGGTGAGATACTTTTGGGGTCTTTCTAATTGCTGCAGGTGTCTGGTAAGGTACATCCCAAAAGTGGCATTGTATTCTATGATGGGCCTTATGAGGGATGAATAAAGGGGCACTATTACCTCTCTTGATCTAGATGTGAAACCCTTCGTGATGAGGTGGGCTATGTAGAAGGTCTTTGTAACCACTTTGGCAATGTGGTTTTCAAAGGAGAGATTGCTATCAACTTGGGTCCCCAGGTCCCTAATAACTTGCTCTGTACTTAATGGGTTTCCGCCTATGTGGTAATTTGTGGGCACATTGTTTTTGCCAAAGGGTATGACTCTACATTTTTTTGGCATTTAGCTTTAAACCATGGCGCTGGCACCAGTCATCTGTCTCTGTGAGAGCTTTTTGAAGGATGTTTGTGTCTGCTGGAGAGTTGATTATGGCGCCCAGTTTGCAGTCGTCTGCGAACTTGGTGAGCCATAGTCCTCCCACGTTTGCCTGTACCTCGGAAAAGTATATACCGAACAAGAGTGGTCCCAGGGCAGATCCCTGTGGGACGCCACTTGTGACCGGTTTCGAGTCTGACATGGCTCCAGCAACTCACTCTGTGGGTTTTGTCTTTGAGCCAGTTTGTGACCCATCTTGTGACATAGGGGTTTATATTTAAGCTGGATAGCTTATCTATGATGCTCGAGTGGGGTATTGTGTCAAATGCCTTTGCAAGGTCCAGATAGGCTGTGTGGACTACCTTCCCTTCATCTATGGCTTTGGTGACCGTTTCAAAAAGTCAAGCAGGTTCAAAAGGCAGGATCTGCCCTTGACAAAGCCGAACTGGGTAGGATCCAGTGTCTGTAGGTCCCCAGTGTCTTTGTTTATGAGCTCCATGATGATCCTCTCCATAGCCTTGCAGACTAAGCTAGTCAGGCTTATGGAGCGATAGTTTCCAGGGTCCGTAGAGGCTCCACCTTTGTGGAATGTGACCACTTTAGCCTAGATCCAGAGCTGACTTTGCTAGGATGAGTCTCCAGGGTCACCTAAATACATATCTCTATTCCTTCCAGGTTGGGTAGGCTTTGGTAATCAAATCAAATAGCCTAAAGGCTGGTGCAGCAGTGTGAATGATGAACATGGTACAGTTATGTTCGTAGGTTCATACTAGGCTATCTGCCCTAGGGCATTTACAAGCCTAGCCAGAGTGTGTTTGGCTTTTGCCACGCATTTTAAATGAATTTTGCTATGCCCTTTTTCCAGATTAGTATACTGTGCGTCTGTCTAACAGTGACACAGAAGTGATACTTGTAGTAAATCTACGATCTCCCATCCACTCATCAAGATTCCTCTTGAAGAGAGTCAATGAAGGGACTCTGCATAACTTGGACTGGGATTTTATTCCAGAGTGAAGGGATCCTCTAGGTTATGAATCTGTCCCTCCAGCATGTCCTATTTATTTCAATGCTGAGGTTCAAGTCTCTCGAGCTAGTAGCTCGATGGGATTTGGATTTTCTGAGGTGCAGCATGTCCATTAATTCCGGGTTGGACATGGCTTTATACGTCAGGCACAGACTGCCTCTGAGCAGGCGGTATGCCACTGAGTAGAGCTGGAGTTTCTTTAACCGGGCAGCATGCGGCATCTGTTTGAGCCCTTTGATCCTCTGGTGAGGTACTTTTGGGGTCTTTCCAGTTGCTGCAGGTGTCTGGTAAGGTATATCCCTAAAGGGGCATTGTACTCAATTATGGGCCTGATGAGGGATGAGTAGAGAGGCACGGTGACCTCCCCTGGTACAGCTGTGAAACCCTTCATGATTAGGTGGGCTATATAAAATGTTTTTCTAACCACTTTGGCCACGTGGTTGTCGAATGAGCGATTGCTATCAACTTGGGTCTCCAGGTCCCTAATTACTTCTTCCGTACTTAATGGATTACCATCTATATGGTAATTTGTGGGCACTTTGTTTTTGCCAAAGGGGATGACTATACACTTTCTGGCATCTAGCTTGAGGCCATGGCTCTGGCACCAGCTGTCTGTTTCTTTGAGGCCCTTTTGGAGGATGCTTGTGTCGGCTGGAGAGTCGATTATGGCTCCCAGTTTGCAGTCATCTGCGAACTTGGCCAGCCACAGTCCTTCCGTGTTGGCCTGTACCACTGAGAAATATATACCGAACAAGAGAGGTCCCAGGACTGAGCCTTGTGGGACACAACTTGTAACTGGTTTGGAGTCTGACATGGCTCCAGCAATTCTAACCATTTGGGTTCTGTCCTTGAGCCAGTTTGCAATCCATCTAGTGACATAGGGGTTTATATTTAAGCTGGTGAGCTTATCTATAATGCCTGAGTGGGATATTGTATCGAAGACTTTTGCAAGGTCCAGGCAGGCTGTGTGGACCACCTTCCCCTCGTCAATGGTCTTGGTGACTGTTTCAGAGAAATCAACCAGGTTTAAGAGGCAGGATCTGCCCTTAACAAAGCCGAACTGGGTAGACCAAGCTAGTCAGGCTTATGGGGTGATAGTTTCCAGGATCCGTTGAGGCACCACCTTTATGGAGAGGGACCACTGTTGTATGCCACTCTTTGGGCACATGTCCTGTAGTAAGGCTGAGATTGAACAGTAGTTTTATGTTTGGGTTTAGCTCTTCTTGGAGTTTATGTAGGGCGCAGCCCGGGACACCGTCTTGTCCCATTGATGCTGTTTTTTTTGCTTTGGAGAGGGCGGCTCTCACCTGAGCATCTGAGATGTCAGGGGGGCAGCACTCTGCTGGGATAGATATTTGCCCTTTTGGTGGGGAGAGGGGGGGAGTTTGTGCTGAACCTGTCAGCTAGGATGTTGGTATTGTCTGTGGGTTCGGTGTATTTTTTGTCATTTTGGACTATTTCTGAGCATATCTGGGAATTAGCACCCAGGTTCCTAACATAACTAAAGAAAGCCTTGTGATTATCCTTAGTGTCCTGTGCAATTTTTCTCTCGAAGCCCTGCCTTTGGAGGATTGGGTCTTGGTTTTATTTGGGATTGCATGATCCATGCATTCCTGAAGGTGTTCATAGAATGCGTTTATAAAGGATTCTGCGGTCTGGGCCATTTTCCACAGGCCCGGGGCTTTCATGATTCCACCGGTTTTGAGGAGTGTGAAATTTGCTTTAGAGAAGTTTTTCACTGTGGTTTTCTGGGCAGGGGGTGGGGTTGGGATGTGAATATCCAGTGAGATTAGTTTATGGTCTGATCTTAACAGTGAGGGATACACTTCTGGTCTGGAGCATAGAGTCCCCATGTTGGTGATGATCAGGTCCAGTATGTTTTCCTCTTGTGGGAGTGGTAACAAATTGTAACATAGTATTTCAGTTTATAAAT